>NW_022605596.1:94545-102842 GCF_008692095.1 Etheostoma spectabile | reverse complement strand
CATAAAGTGTTTTATGTTTTATGTTCATATGACTAGAGGTTTTTTGTTATATGTCTGCAACCTTGTTGTTTAGTGTGCTATCCTGGCCAGGACACTCTTGGAAAAGAGAGTTTAATCTCAATGAGTTTTTTCTTTTGTGTTAAATAAAGGTAAATAACTCTAAAATAAAAATAATAAAATAAACTATTAATCATTGGGCAAGTAATCTAATTGTCTGCCACCACATGATCATTTTTACTTATCGTCAAGATGTTCTAGGGTAGCATTAGCTGGGGCACAAAATAGTAGGTTTCGCACATCAAGCGTCACCTTGAAGTATATTACAAAATATATTTATAAAGCAACACTTACTTTATTTTTGTTATTTTTGCAGGTAACTACCGACACGCATGCATGTCCAAATAGTGGAAACTGACCATACCCAGCACTTACAAACAATTACTTCGTAAAAAATAGGGAGAGAGGGTTACAGACAGTGAAATCTTAAAAAATAGGAGAAGGGTTACAGAACTGCTTGCTTCTTCCATGTGCTCGTCTGCTAACTGGTGAAGAATGAGCAGAGTACTGTCTCACTGACATGATGCCAGATTCCTAGTCTGCTGGAGTGCGAATTCAAAATAAACAGTCCCCGAAATAGGAAGTTCGTTGATGGTCACCGTTGAATTTCATAAAAGAGCCACGTCGGACACTCGGACAATATTGCGTTTGTGCATGCTATGGGGAAAGGGAAATATCTAAGTTCAAACACATTACTGAAACATTTCACTATGGGATTACAAACAACATTAGACAAGAAAATATGCCAAAGGGGACGACAAGAACAGAAAAATAAATTTAGGACGATTTAGGAATAATTTTAAAGATGTTTAAAACACCCAACAGTTATGGTCGGTCGAACGGTCGCACCACATGCCATTTTAAACCTTTCAAGCCAGGGGTACTTCATTGTTTTTTAACCTTGTGTGTCTTTCCGCGTTCGTTCTGATAAATGTGAACTTGTCCTTCGCATTCAAAACAATTGAAAATATTTTTTTTTTTTTGTTCTTTTCCCATCTTTTTGTCAATCTTTTCTGATTTATTTGTCATTGTTCCATGGTTTTGGTGCATTTTTTAAAAACCTGAAGTGGGTTGTGTAATGATAGATGTTACAAGGTAGGTGATCTTGGACTCATCTCATAGTCAACAATGTCACTTTATATCAAATTACACTTAAGTTTTTAGGTTTTCAAAAGGACAGAAAAGAAATTAATGAATTATTTGGCTAATAGTTAAGATCAGAGGATGTTGAGTGGATTACAGATGGGTATATGTCAAGTTTAGTCCGCTGATACAAACTTAATGTTTAGCAAAACATATAAAAAATAATTATTAAAATGCTCTAAGATTTAAATCAAACACTCAAATAATTACAATGAGTAATCATTAATGCACAACGTATGGCACATCATCCATGTTATTTTCGGGGCAATTTGGGTTGAAAGAAATCCATATTCTGATATAACAACACTTGAAACGGGACCGAGTTGGACCCCAGAGGACAACACAAGGGTTAGCCAAGAACCCTTAACAGACAGAACTGAGACAGAGCAGGGACCCTCATGGCCAAAATAATGTATTCCATGGTAAAAATTAGTCTGCATATTAAAGGGTCTACAATAAACATGTGAAATGGCCTTTGAAGCCTTTATAAATACATTGTGGCATGAATTTATAAGCTATTAAAATAAGAATTGTTTATTTTGGGGGCTATTTGTTGAAACATGATTTTCTAGAAATCCCATTATTCATGTTAATATCTGGGATCTCGTGACTAACTTACCTATAAGCCAGTGGGCTTACTGACCAATGTTTTTTTCTCTACTAATCATATAGTTGGATTAATGTACAATACAATATTAGGGGTCCGGGAACCCCTGTTGAAGATCGGCTGCTTTAAGCACATAAAACATACGTTAATTCCAAATTTTTTTTAAATTAACATTAGGGTTTCTGGCGGGGGATGATTTACAAAACATGGTGAATTATTATGACATTTTGAACTTTAAGCTCAAGAAATTACGATGCGCGACAGAAAATGTAGCCGTCGTCCCTCATTGACCCACTGTTTTCAAGTAACTGAGGTAGAAATCGATTGGTTGCTTACTCTCTGGTGTGAATTCCATGTTTTCCAGTCGGTTTTGCTCTCGTTGCCAATGTTGCACCGTTGGATTGTCAAAGTCCGACTGTCTCTGATAACCAATGTGTTTGATTGAATGTGTGTCGAACTCAGAGTTGGGGTCTAGTAGTTCAGGGGGGAGTAGTCAGTGGTTGTCATGACAACAACAACATGTATTTTTCTTGTTTTTTTTTTTTTAGTCCTATGGTGATTGATCTATTCATTCTATATTTCATTCTATTGTTGATATGAGCGCACAACCAGTATTTTTCTGATTGGAGAAATATACAGTATAAATGTCATTAATTTCTGATGATTCCTAAAATCTGCAGAATAGAAAGACCACTTTACAAAATATGGAAATGAAAAAATGAGACAGTAAACACAAGTATGCATCAGTTGGGCCCTCGTTTTCTCTAACTCCACTCACCATGTGCACTCAGCCATACCTCTATATTTAAGATGTGAATGTATCACAATAAAAATAACATAATAATTAATAATAATAATAAATAAGATAAATATATAGAAGTGCATCGAATAAAATGTTGATTATAGAATGATTGTAAAACCAATAAACATGAGCTGGACTCTTGATCTCAGGACAACAATGTAGCCAATAGATTTGAATTTACTCCTACTCACCTGCTCCAGGGTTGGGGCTAATTTCCCATGTTGCATTGTTAGAAAACCGTTGAAACACTTTTTATTAACTAATTTACAAAGCTGTCGATACACATTGAAAGCTGCTATTTTGTTCCACTAGCAACTTCCACCGTCATTGTCAAACACAGTTGCTATTTTCGGATTTGAACAAAAACCCACGTTCAGGGCTGATTAAAGCACAAGGTAGGCCGTGCGTAATGGTTCATCTGCCCTCCGGACGGGACGCAATGAAACAGCCCCTGGGGGACGGAAGTACGGTAAACTACAGTTTAAGCCATAGGAACTTCCAACAACTTTAATATGTCACTCTTATCATGGATGGTTACCAAAAGGTGTTATTCTAGATTAGGTGTTATTTTAGACATAGATCGGTTGCGTTAAATGTCCGTCATCGTGACAGCGCGATATGAAGCGGTTTTTATTAAAGGTGCGTTATTGAAATATAATGCATGTGTTCTTCCATTTATAGCGTAAAACAGTATGATTTTACAGTTATCATGTTTCTAGTGTGGCAAATGTCTTTCACTTGGTGGTTACGTGGAGTTAGACACTGCACAGACACAAATAACTCAAATCACGAAACCACTCCCACCGTATTCCTAGGTGGGAACAACATATATTTTCATCTTGCTAAAAATGCGTGGTCCATGTTCACTACAAAAATTAGTGTATAATACACCAGTAGATTGTGCCATTTACTTGAAAATCCATAGAGTGATAGCAAGGTCCATATCCATTATTAGATCTGTTTTGACTTCCATGTAAAGAACGCATTGCAATATGAAAGTCTGGGATTTTGACTCAGGTTTCATATTCAAATTGTCATTTCAAGCTTCTTCATTCAACACAATCAACTAAAGCAACAAAGACCTATTATGATCTATGTCTCCATGTCCTAACAGCCTCACGCATCACAGTGCAGTACTAATTGGAGAGTTCCATTGTTCTAGTGGGGATGTCTCGTTGGACGCGTTCAATCGCTTTACGAACGCATAGGATCTCTAGGAATGTATGGCATCTTTAACGCAAATTACTGAGCATGAATGCCGGTGTAACAAATATTTTGGCATACTTGTAGGGTGTGAATTTCATCACGTTGACATTACCATACCATTCAACATTTTTCTCAACTGCACAACATGCTGACACATCGTGCTAAAGTCGTGCGTAACGTTAGCATGGTTAGCTACAACTGCAGCGTCAGTCTACTAAACTCCTGCCAAAGCTATTTAGCTCCTTAGTGTTATTTCGAATTCAGCAAGAGGAGTCACTGGAGACGTTAAACCTCGTCGTCCCTACCGGAAGATTCTCGGGGAGGATTATCCCAGTTCCCCGTGGCTCCTCCCGCGAACGTATGGGCAGCGGCCTCTCCCGGGCGCCCCGGGGCTCCGGGCATGGCTGGCTCCCGCAAATCTGACCGGGTCCTCCCGGAGCCTGATACAGAGGTCGCCCGCTCCACCTACTTACTCTACCTGGCCACCAGTGAACTCCCTTGACGTGAACCCAGACCTCTGCCTGGTCAAACAATGAATTCAAAGTATATTAGAACTAACGAGAAGCGAGCGCTGAGGTGATGTGTGTGACGGTCTGAAACTTGAACCTTAATTTCCTCAAAAATTAACTGTTCTAACAACTCTCCCAGAATCCGGTGCACAAGTTCTGGGACTGTATTCACTTCACACTCGTTCACGGTGTCCTGGGGGACTAAATCAGTTTAGATGAAAATAACTTCATTCAGACTTTTATGAAGCACGTAATAATGTCATTGTAATTGGTTCTGTTGTACTATGAGTATAGCAACAATTGTTTTACAAATCTTGAAAAGTGGACCTCTGGCGCCTTCCCTAACCACTCAAAGATCATATCTCCAGGACAATGTTTTAGACTATATTGCCAGGTTTTTTTGCCCATTGCTATAAACACATAATTTGCAAAATAGGCTCCGTTTTATCTAAAATACGTCAATAATTCACCAAGACCACACACACAAACTCAACCTACCTAATCGATCCTGCAAAATAATGAAGCACTGCAACCAAACTAAATATATTATTCAAAAGCAACTTACCAAATAGCACACACTTCATTAAACATTACCAGCGGTCCAACCAAATACACAATCTCATCTTCAGTATGCTTTGCCCTATAATAACTTAAAAATCGTTTGTAAAAACAATACTAGAAAATTTTCAGCTTGTTCACATGCACAAATATATTGAACGATAAACCAAAACATGATATTAAACATTTATTATTTTGAACTTGTTCATAGTGCTTCATTATAATTTAAGAGGTAACAGTAACATGAGGTGGTTGGCACAGGTGGCCACATACTAGTACACTGGCCAATCAGCTCATGTAGTTGTCCTTTGAAGGGTCCCGTGTTTTGAAATGGTGACAACATGGGCTTATGTCCAGGTGGTTTTGTCTTATGCCAGAAGACCGTGGTCGTTGCATTAAAAAAGTGGATTGTGCCAATTTTGGATTGCAGAAAATGTGTTGAGAAGAGGTTTGTTTCTGTGTGGGCCAGTTAACCCTTGTGTGTTCTTCCTGTAAAAAAATTGGACAAATCAGCACTTTGTCTGATGCTTTTTATCCAATTTTTAATAAAAAACTTTTTATCAAGTTTGTGCCACTTTTTCAACACTTTTTTGCAATGTCAGTTTTTTTAACGGTACCATTTTCAACTACTACGTACACTAACTCCTTTACTGTAGATTGTTACAGTTATTGTTTAATTCCACAAAATAACAGGATTGATTCCCACGGTCTCTGGCAAGTACAAAATCTATAATTCTTAATTAATTTTGAGGTGTTTTTTTATTCAGCTGTATGAATTTGAAAAACAAATTGAATGTGGTTTGAAATAGTCTTGAGTAAAAGTTGACATATCGTTGTGATTATCCATCAACATCCATGCTTTAATGATAGTCCAATAATTATATTTTCTGCCTTTTTCGAACTCAATCAGTAGGTCTAAATTCCTACTTCAGATAAATTCCTATATTTTTTTATGAAAGGAGGTGTACTTTTGACCATAAATTCAAAAAAAAAACTGTAAAAATTCAAGTAATAAGTTAGCTATTAGGTCCGAAAACATAAAAAAAAGACAAATGAAAATACCTACTGAAAACACCCGTCAAAAGTGTGGAAAAAAGGGACAATCAAAAACCAAACGTAAGACAACTTAAAAACGATTAAAAGCATCAAAAAAACGTGTTGATTTTGCGAGGTAAATAACAAAAGGGTTAAGGTGTGTGAAGTGAATCCAGTCGGTGTCACTGCCCGGTCTCATTCCACCTTAGGAGGATGGGTGAGGATTGTAATATCGTGTTCGGTCACGTTTTTGAGTTAGGCGCTATTTAGGAACGACCCTCTTCGCCGCTCTCAGTGATAAAGTGCGCCACCTGGAGCACGCAAGAAGCAGGGCTAGCAGTCGCCGCGTCGGCTCACCTGCTACCCAGCAGGAGCTGATAGAACTACGCCGCAGCGGGAGGAGCTGAGCATGGGACAAGCAACCGATCCTGATAGAAAGGAACAACATGTGAGGACGAGCTGAAGAGTAAACCATAGGAGGGGAGGGAAGGGGGGTAAGCACATACTTTAATGTTTTTTAAAGTGCTCAATTATGCTTTTTGGCTTTTTTTCTCTTTTCCCTTTCCCTTATTGTGTTATATATCTTTTTTGTGCATGTTTATAGTTTACAGAGGGAAAACAGGCCAAAAGTACACCCCCCCCAAGGGGGCTCCATCCAAACAGCGCTATGTCAGCTCCAGCCTTTACTTCAGAGACACAAGGTATATAATGCCTCGCTGCTGCTAGCATGGCACGACTTCATCTCTGCTCTGACTGCTTGTAAGGCCTTACCTAGGTACTGAGCAGCGGGCCCTCATAACTCTAGCTCCTGACTGGCTAGTAGTCTCCTAGGTACGTACAGGCACTCATACTCTGACTTCTGACTGGTAGTAGTCTTACCTAGGTACTGTCAGGGCCCTCATACTTCTCGATCATGACTGGACTAGTAGTCATTACCTCAGGATACTTGTCAGGGCCTATACTCTGTTCTGAATGGCTATAGTCCTTACCTAGGTACTGTAAGGGCCCTCCTCTCTGTCTGATGGCTGTTAGTCCTTCCTAGGTACGTCAGTAGTCACAACAAAAATATGTTTTTTTGTGAAAATGTAAACCAGTCAAAACTATTGGAATATAACCTTAAATACAATTAGAACATGAAAACTTTGTGCCAAAATATAAGAATTTTACTAAGGTTGTCTCCATTGATATACAAGCTCAATTCTGGAGCCTCCTCTAATTGTGGAGATATAATATTACATATATATTATGTTCATGTGTATATCATACATACATGTCAACCCCTCTGTATCAACCAAAGAGTATTATTCATGTGCCAGTGATGAATGTGCAGTGATGAATAAAATGTCGGCAAAGATGACATGACCTATCATATTTATAAAGTGTATTGTTAATCTTTTGTCGAAACCAAAACCTATGGAGGGTTCGGGGCGTCGTATGCTTAACTTTTATTGCTTTATTGTAGCCCTTAAGTGCATGTGCCCCAGACTGGCCCCTCACTTGAAATGGTGATACGGATGCTGTAACAAGGATTTTTTGTTTTATATGTCCTGTAATCTTATGAGTTTTATACGGCTGCAAATGCCCAATTGCCACAAAAGAAATCATTCTATTTTCTCTTTCTTCTTGTGTATCCCAACATCCTTCCATCTCTCACGTCTGACCTTCACTCTCATGTCTCAATTCAGAGACTCCAGTCGGAAAGTATGATGTATGATGGTATGTAGTATGCAGATCTTTAGGCCAAGTGCTTTCCTTTGAAAAAGTATTCAAAAGGATCTCATAAGACAGGTTCAGAAGAAAGATATTATTAGTGGTTAATGCCTGCCAAAACAGGGGTATTTCTAATCCAGTGTTTCTGTGTCTCAGTCTCTGCGAAGGGTTCTTTTACCAGCTTCTCTACGTGACTGATGATGAATAAAGGCAAACAGGGGAAGCCCTCCCTCCTGTACCCAGCCAAGCCATCCTTTCCAACCGGGACCAGGCCATCCATTTGTTTGGTGAACATCGTTTTGATCAACTAGACTTAGCTGTGAATATTTTAGGTGCATAGCAATGTTGCTGAAATTGGAACCAAGTGAAGATGTTGAAAATTGAATTGAATTCAATTTGTTTTTATAGTATCAAATCATAACGAGGTACAGTATCTCAAGCCACTTTACAGATAGAGAAGGTCTAAACCACAGTCTATAATTTACAAAGGGGGTTACAACCCCCTGTAGCAACTAAAGTCACAGGACTTCAAGGAAAAGGGCAAAACAATGTGGCACTAGATGAGAACTGGCTTACAATATTAATTTGAAACAATGTCAATGAGCAAATTGAGGTTTTGTTTATTACAATAATGTAAATGCACTTGTTCATCACAGGAAGTTTGTTGCAT
>NW_022605596.1:87919-94535 GCF_008692095.1 Etheostoma spectabile | reverse complement strand
TGCTGATTACCATCAGTTGTTTTTATCAATATAGCTACCACATACAAGTCTTTAGATGTTACTAATCTCTAGAAATGTAGAATTGTTGTATTTTTTCAACATCATTTCTTTATGGTACCCACAATTGTGTCTTACAATGCAATTGTCAGAAGAATAACGTACAAATGGTGACATTAAGCAACTCCATCTCCTAATAATTCCTTTATTTCTGTTGATGGAAGGATCCCTTCACATCAGGATCTCATGTTTGTTATTTATTTGGATATGTTTCTAGCCATTAAATGTAGAGAATGTAGTTACTTGTACGTGATTGAGTGTGTTGTGATTAAGTCATCTTGTAGATGAGCTGAAAGACTGGCGCTGCCTTTCCTGCATATCCTCCTGCAGCATATCTGCTTCCAGGTAAATCCTCCTGCAAACACTCCGCAGTGATGCACTTCCTGTTTGTGTAAAGTTCAGAGAGTCTGTGTCAACTGCTTATCTCCTAAAGCTATGATAGCAGTCCCATCCATGGGATTACAGAAGTCTTTGCAGGTCACAGTTGATGTGTGCTATGTACAGATGGTTGCCTGTTTGCCACTATGCTGATGCATCAGTATAGTTTATAGTGTTTCTGCTGTGGATGTTAGATGGTGGAGAAGAGTGAGTTTCGAGAGCCATGGAGCCCAGGCTGTGGGTATGCTGACGTCTCAGATGGCAAGTACAGACTATGCCTGCTCACAAGTGGCTGTTTAACTACTCCAGACACTCAAAGGTAACTAGTCCCAATGTCACTGCTACATGTTGATGTAGTCTGTATTTTCTATTTGTCATGGTTCACACTTCACACCCTTGTATATGATGACTGCAGGTTTTTGTACATGCTCTAGTTGATTAGGACCTCCTTCCTTAATCTATAATGCAAACATGACAATGATATACAACACTGATTTTAACACCAACTATGTTAAGATACAACTGCACAATATTGACCAAGCCTGTCAAAAAGCACAGTCAAGGGCGCACAATATTTCGGTTTCAATATATAGATGTGTGATATCATGAGAGGCTACACGGCTCTCGGCGGGACAGTTCAGCAGTGCAAGGACACAAAGTTAGAGGGTAACAAGGTTTTTAATAATGTTCTTGGGAATTAACACAAAACGATAAGTCAAGTTCAAAAAAGGTAACTCAGTATGAGGTTGCTCTTGCAACAGTCCAAACTTAAACAATGTCTCTTAAACCAAAAATCATAGACCTGATTCCCTCAGGTAAATCTTCTTTTGAAAAACAAGTCTTCAGCCTTATTTAGACAGCGGGCGCAGGCCCGTGGCCTATCTGTCGGTAAGAACTCCAGTCTTCAGGTAAGTATCCAGTCTTTTAGTCCTTCCCATGGAAAGTGCCGCTTCGATCATCTGTTGTTCCTCTGAGAGCACAACTTGAGCTTGTCTCCCAAACAACACACCTCACCCAACTGTGTCTCTGGGCTTTAAGCTGCCCTTCAGCTCATCAGGCCTGATTGGTCTCAGGTGTGTTGGGATGCGTGTGCTTGAGGGGGGGAGTTCCCAACTCCACCAGCAGATGGTGCCAAAAACTGCCCGTGACTGCAGCCATTCACGGGGTGTACGTAGCGGGCCCTCCAGAACGCAGCCTCTCGTGACATCACAATCCCCCCTCGAGACCGACGTCCTCGTCGGGGTGAAGGAGGCGAGAAGAAGGCGTCGCGCCGGGAAAGGGCATCCGCGTTGCCGTGGCTCTTGCCGCCCTGTGCACAACAGAGAAGTTAAACGCCTGCAGGCTCAAGAACCATTGGTAACCCTACTGTAGTCTCCCTGTTCCTGGCATCCACTGTAGAGGGCATGGTCGGACACCACCGTAAACCGTCGTCCCAGGAGGTAGAACCGCAGGGATTCCAGGGCCCAGGTTACCGCGAGGCACTCCTTCTCCACAGTGGAATAGTTCTTCTCCCTTGGCAGTAGCTTCCTGCTGAGGTAGAGAACGGGATGTTCCTCACCGTTATGCGCCTGGGCAAGAACAGCCCCCAGACCCACCTCCGAAGCATCCGCCTGGACAATGAAGTCCTTCTCGAAGTCCGGCGCCACCAGGATTGGACCGGAACACAGAACTTGTTTCAGGTTGATGAAGGCCGCTTCCGCCTCGGGATTCCACCTCACCATCCGAGAGTGGCGGTTCGTCGTCAACTCTGTTAGAGGTGCAGCAATGGTAGCAAAGTCCGTTATAAACCGTCTATAATAGCCGGCTAAGCCCAAAAACGACCTCACCTGCTTCTTGGTGATGGGCCGGGGCCAGTCCTGTATGGCCCTCAACTTGGCTTCCTGAGGCTTGACCAACCCCCGCCCGATGGTGTACCCCAGGTAGTTTGTCTCACTGAAGGCCAGCCTCACTGGGCTGCTGCCCTGAGTGAATCACCATGCCTGTGGCCCACCGGGATGAGATGAAGTACGACGCTGCGCGGAAGATGGAGCGGGACTTTGTATGACAACCAGTCACGTCCAAATATGCTGCTGCGTACCTTGTTGTGGGGAGCGAGGACTCGATCATATCAGCCGCTGGAACGTAGCCGGCGCTCCGTGGAGACCAAACGGGAGCCGGGTTGTACTGTAAAGCCCCCCGGCGTGGCAAAGGCCGTCTTCTCCTTTGCGCCGGGGTCAGGGGCCACTGCCAGTATCCTTTGGTGAGGTCAAGGGTGGTTAGGAAGCGTGCATGTCCCAGAATATATTTTAAGTCATCCACCCTAGGCATGGGATAGCATCAAACTCAGACACCTCATTTACTTTCGAAAGTCATTGCAAAACCGTTGCCGAGCCGTCCGGCTTGGGAACCAGTACAGATGGGGCTGCCAGGCACTATTGGATCGCTCTACGACCCTACCCTGACGCTGTTACAAGCACTCTCGGAGCGGCCGTTGACTGGTCTAAGCCTTGTGCAGCCTCCGGCACGCGGTAAGGGCGCTGGTTCACCGTTTGCAGGATGGTGCGGATTTCGTGTTGAAACCACCTCCGTGTGCCCAGGTAGGGAGGAGAAGACATCTTGGTTGCGTTCCACCAACTCCAGGGCCATCTGCCGTTGATGCGGGGGGACAGGCTTGGACCCACCTGAACCTCTCTCTCCTGGTTCCTTGGCTCTGTGGGGGGTAGACAACTGAACAACGCCTCCCTGGCGTGCCACTTTTTTAAAAGGTTGACATGATATATCTGCTCCGGCTTTCTTTATCTGGTTGCCTCACCGTGTAGTTTACGTCTCCACCCGTTCAATGACCTGTAGGGCCCTGCCAGGTGGCCAGGAATTTGCACTCCACGGTGGGACCAGGACAGACACTCGGGCCCGGGCTTAAACTCTCTGGGTTGAGCAGATGGTTGTAGGAGGCTTGCTGTTGCCGTTGAGCAGCCTCATGGTTCAGCTCATAGGGATAGATAGCCTTCTTCTTCTCATGCCCCACATGCTCGATCAGGGTCCGCTGGGCGCACGGTTGCTCCTCCCAGGCCTCCTTGGCAATGTCCAGCAGTCCTCGGGGCCTGTAAGATAGCAAGGCTCAAAGGGTGAAAAACAGTAGACGAACGGGGCACCTCTCTCACCGCAAAAAGGAGGTACGGTAGTAGTGATCCCAGTTGCGCCCGTCTTCCCGATCGCCTCCCGCAGCAGGATTTAGGGTTTTGTTAAAAACGTTCGACGAGCCCGTCTGTCTGTGGGTGTAGACCGACGTTCTCAGCTGCTTGATTCAGCAGAGTACCAGAGTTCTTTCATAACCTTGGACATGAATGGACTCCCTTGGTCTGTCAATATCTCCTTCGGGAGCCCCAGAGTTGTGACAGAAGAATAGCTCCTTGGCAATCTGTTGGACGTAGCCTTCCTCGGGGATGGGCTCAGTAGGGGTTGCATAGTCCAGGATGACCAGGAATGTACTGATGTCCCCTGGCACTCTTCGGTGAAGGGTCCAACGATGCTCGTCCTATCCTCCGAACGGGGTGGTCTCGTAATGGGTAAGGGAATGAGCGGGGTTTTATGTGGGCTGGTGCCACCCTCTGGCACTCAGGGCAACTCGACAGTAGTTCTCTATTCTTTTGCACCTGGCCAAAAGAAGCGTCGCAAGATCCTTCCTTCGTCTCTCCACCCCTAGTGGGGCCGCCTAGCGGGGTGGGTGTGGGCTAGGGTTGAGCACGTGTCGGTCGGTGGGGCTGGGGTACGAGGAGCTGGTCCTGCACCTCGCCGTCTTTCTGTACCACCTGATACACCAACCCCCGGTTTACTGCGCAAAATGGGGGTAGGTGAGGGCTTGTCCATCCCCTAGTACCACTCCTTCTATCACCGAAATTCTTCAAGGCATTTGCAAGAGGGATCTTGTAACTGGGCGGTACCATACTGGCTGGAGAGGGGGAAGACTCTTGGGTGTGCCTTGGCGCTCTTCCACTGGGACTTGGCTATTGTGTTGAGCTTCCTGGACATGTCCTTTCCTCCGTGTCTGACAGAATCCGAATCAGCCTGGGCACCTGCCACCCTGCAAGAACCAGGCTGGTGTGAGGGTTCTGAGGTTGTGTTTGCGTTCTCTCCGAGTACGTCTCGGCTCTCCGCTTCCGGGGTACTAGGGCCGAGTTCTGCCTGTGTCTCCTCCACAGCGCGGGGAAGAAAGGCGGGGCAGTCGTCGTCCAATTGGACGGCAGGACGGGTAGGGAATTCAACCACTCCCGCGTGCGTGTGGATGGTTCCCGTGGTTTGGTGGTCATTGTGAATGTCAGTGGTGGGGTAGTCTCTGGTGTCTCCATGGACACAGGTAACGGAGGGACTTTCCCTGAAGTCCGACACGATGGGTCCACCGATCCTTGTGCCCAGGGTGGTTCGGCTACCGGAATCTAGCAAGTGTTCTACATCATGGGTGATCACCGTCACAGGGCGAGGGGGGAGGGGTACGGTCCTGGGACTGTCATCCATGACTCCCACGAGCGAGAAGCAAAAGAGTGGGTGGGTGGTGGCGCCGGAGGACCCAGCCGTGGGCCATAGGTTCATCCACCGGTTCCCCACACTTGCCAGGAGAGTGTGCCATCTCTCCACACACGCTGGTAACACTGGCGCGTTTTGCTCTCCGAGCTCCTCTTATGGGGGCCGGCGGGAGTCGGGCTCTCCGCTGCGGCCTGGACAGCTCTAAAGTGGTCGGGTTGGGTCCCTTGGGGTTCGTTGGGCGGCTCCTCTTGTGGCGTGGACGCACTATGTTGCCCCTCCGGGAAGGTGAAGCATCTCTGTCGTGGCTTGGTACCTTCCACGGCTTCCACAGTCAGGTCCGCTGTAGTCAAGGCCTGTTGGCTGATGAGTCGTTTCGCATCATAAGGGCAGGGCCGTAATATTTGTCCACCACAACGGCCCTCCACTACTGCAGCTGCCGTACTCTTCTCGGTACCAGCCATCTGCCGCGTGATCCGGACAAGTTCGTGCACTGGGCACGGGAAGGCTGGCGGGGTGAAAGATCCAGCGTGGAAGCTGGGCCATGCCGAACTTGGTGAGTCCACTTTGCTGAGGATCTCTCGCCTTTAGGCATCGTAGTCAGTCCCCCCGGTCGGAGGCCAGGTCCCGGACCGCATTCAGCGACTCCCCCGACAGAAAGGGGGCTAGCAGTCAACCCACTGTACCTTGGGCCACGCTTCCTAGTGGCGTGGCTTCAAGGGTACAGATACGCCTCAACGTCATCTGAGGCCCCCCTTAGATAAAAGTCATCGCGTCTTATGGGCGGTCCTTACGCCGGCAGAATGTCTATGCAATTGTTGTTCCTCCGCTTCAGGAGATTGGCTCTCCTTTGCTCCTCCAGGAGAGCCATGTTCGCAGTTGGTCTGGGCTTGCGTGGCCGGCCACCAGGGTTCCCACATGGCCTCCATCTTGTTTCTGGGGAGGGGTTTATGGCCGATTCAGAAACGGGAATATCAAACGGTCGGTGTCCTTCTCTGAAATGCAATGTTAGCGTCTGAACCGTGCCCGATTCTCCACCATATGTGAGATCATGGAGGCTACACGGCTCTCGGCGGGACAGTTCACAGTGCAAGGACACACAAGGTAGGAGGGTAACAAAGGTTTTTAATAATGTTCTTGGGAATTGAACACAAAACGATTAAGTCAAGTTCAAAAAGGTAATCAGTATGAGGTTGCTCTTGCAAACAGTCCAAACTAAACAATGTCTCTTCAAACCAAAATCATAGACCTGATTCCCTCAGGTGAAATCTCTTCTTGAAAACAAGGGCTTCAGTTCCAGCTACTTTTTAGGACGGAGGGCCTGGGGGCTGGCAACGGCAGAGATGGAACTGAGCGTGGGGGCGGTCCTCAGCCCAGCAGCGCTGTCGGTAAGAACGTTCATGACTATCAAGTAGGTAAGGAAAGGGTAGGTTTCCTGGTGGGTCTGGTTAGGTAGGGCGTGGATGAGAGGGCGCCAGGGGGAGAAGAATAACGGGGGGAGCGTCACGACCCGAGGCAGCGCGCGAGTTCTGAGGATCATGCGAGGTCACAGGGGTCGTTTTGGACCCGACCGATAGATAGCACGCGCTCTCTGGGGTGTAGACCAATCGAACCAGCGAGGGAAACTGAAGAGAGGGGACGGCGTGGGGACGATGGGGCCGGAAAAACATGGCAGCACGACTGT
>NW_022605596.1:76329-87894 GCF_008692095.1 Etheostoma spectabile | reverse complement strand
CATCAGGATCTCATGTTTGTTGATTATTTGGATATATTTCTAGCCATTTAACTGTAGAGAATGTTAGTTACTTTGTACGTGATTGATGTGTTTGTGATTACAGTCATCTTGTAGATGAGCTGAAAGACCTGGCGCTGCCTTTCCTGCATATCCTCCTGCAGCATATCTGCTTCCAGGTAAATCCTCCTGCAAACACTCCGCAGTGATGCACTTCCTGTTTGTGTAAAGTTCAGAGAGTCTGTGTCAACTGCTTATCTCCTAAAGCTATGATAGCAGTCCCATCCATGGCTATTTACAGAAGTCTTTGCAGGTCACAGTTTGATGTGTGCTATGTACAGATGGTTGCCTGTTTGCCACTATGCTGATGCATCAGTATAGTTTATAGTGTTTCTGCTGTGGATGTTAGATGGTGGAGAAGAGTGAGTTTCGAAAGCCATGGAGCCCAGGCTGTGGGTATGCTGCGTCTCAGATGGCAAGTACAGACTATGCCTGCTTCATCAAGTGGCTGTTTAACTACTCCAGACACTCAAAGTAACTAGTCCCAATGTCACTGCTACATGTTGATGTAGTCTGTATTTTCTATTTTTGTCATGGTTCACACTTCACACCTTGTATATGATGACTGCAGGTTTTTGTACATGCTCTAGTTGATTAGGACCTCTTCCTTAATCTATAATGCAAACATGACAATGATATACACACTGATTTTAAACCCAACTATGTTAAGATACACTGCACAATATTGACCAAGCCTGTCAAAAAGCACAGTCAAGGGCGCACAATATTTCGGTTTCAATATTATAGATGTTGTGATATCATGAGAGGCTACACGGCTCTCGGCGGGACAGTTCAGCAGTGCAAGGACACAAAGTTAGAGGGTAACAAAGGTTTTTAATAATGTTCTTGGGAATTAACACAAAACGATAAGTCAAGTTCAAAAAAGGTAACTCAGTATGAGGTTGCTCTTGCAACAGTCCAAACTTAAACAATGTCTCTTCAAACCAAAAATCATAGACCTGATTCCCTCAGGTAAATCTCTTCTTGAAAAACAAGTCTTCAGCCTTACTTTTAGACAGCGTCGCAGCCCGTGGCCTATCTGTCGGTAAGAACTCCAGTCTTCAGGTAAGTATTCCAGTCTTTTAGTCCTTCCCATGGAAAGTGCCGCTTCGATCATCTGTTGTTCCTCTGAGAGCACAACTTGAGCTTGTCTCCCAAACAACACACCTCACCAACTGTGTCTCTGGGCTTTAAGCTGCCCTTCAGCTCATCAGGCCCTGATTGGTCTCAGGTGTGTTGGGATGCCGTGTGCTTGAGGGGTGGAGTTCCCAACTCCACCAGCAGATGGTGCCAAAACTGCCCGTGACTGCAGCCATCTCAGGGGTACGTAGCGGCCCTCCAGAACGCAGCCTCTCGTGACATCACACATCCCCCCCCTCGAGACCGACGTCCTCGTCGGGGTGAAGGAGGCGAAGAAGGCGTCGCGCCGGGAAAGGGCATCCGCGTTGCCGTGGCTCTTGCCCGCCCTGTGCACAACAGAGAAGTTAAACGCCTGCAGGCTCAAGAACCATCTGGTAACCCTACTGTTAGTCTCCCTGTTCCGGCCATCCACTGTAGAGGGGCATGGTCGGACACCACCGTAAACCGTCGTCCAGGAGGTAGAACGCAGGGATTCCAGGGCCCAGGTTACCAGGGCACTCCTTCTCCACAGTGGAATAGTTCTCTCCTTGGCAGTAGCTTCCTGCTGAGGTAGAGAACGGGTGTTCCTCACCGTTATGCGCCTGGGCAAGAACAGCCCCCAGACCCACCTCCGAAGCATCGCCTGGACAATGAAGTCCTTCTCGAAGTCCGGCGCCACCAGGATGGACCGGAACACGAACTTGTTTCAGGTTGATGAAGGCCGCTTCCGCCTCGGGATTCCACCTCACCATCGAGAGTGGCGGTTCGTCGTCAACTCTGTTAGAGGTGCAGCAATGGTAGCAAAGTCCGTTATAAACCGTCTATAATAGCCGGCTAAGCCCAAAAACGACCTCACCTGCTTCTTGGTGATGGGCGGGCCAGTCCTGTATGGCCCTCAACTTGGCTTCCTGAGGCTTGACCAACCCCGCCGATGGTGTACCCCAGGTAGTTTGTCTCACTGAAGGCCAGCCTGCACTTCTCTGGGTGTTGCCGTGAGCCCTGCTTCCTGAGTGAATCCACCACGCCTGTACTCGGGGTAAGTGACTGCCCAGTCGGGACTTTGTATGAACCACATCGTCCAAATATGCTGCTGCGTACCTTTGTGGGGAGCGAGGACTCGATCCATCAGCCCTGGAACGTAGCCGGCGCTCCGTGGAGACCAAACGGGAGCGGGTGTACTGGAAAGCCCCCCTGGCGTGGCAAAGGCCGTCTTCTCCTTTGCGCCGGGGTCAGGGGCCCTGCCAGTATCCTTTGGTGAGGTCCAAGGGTGGTTGGAAGCGTGCATGTCCCAATGAATCTATTAAGTCATCCACCCAGGCATGGGATATTCATCAAACTCAGACAACCTCATTACTTTCCGAAAGTCAATTGCAAAAACCGTGCCGGCCGTCCGGCTGGGAACCCGTACGATGGGCTTGCCCAGGCACTATTGGACGCTTCGATCACCCTAGGTTAGCATCTTCTACCCCTCTTGTATAACCGCTTTGCGAGCCTCCGGCACGCGGTAAGGGCGCTGGTTCACCGTTTTGCCAGGCATGGTGCGGATTTCGTGTTGAAACCACCTCCGTGTGCCCGGTAGGGAGGAGAAGACATCTTGGTTGCGTTCCACCAACTCCAGGGCCATCTGCCGTTTGGCGGGGACAGGCTTGGACCCACCTGAACCTCTTCTCTCCTGGTTCCTTGGTCTCTGGGGGGGGTAGACAACGAACAACGCCTCCCTGGCGTGCCACTTTTTTAAAAGGTTGACATGATATATCTGCTCCGGCTTTCTTTTTCGGTTGCCTCACCTTGTAGTTTACGTCTCCAACCCCGTTCAATGACCTCGTAGGGCCCTGCCAGGTGGCCAGGAATTTGCACTCCACGGTGGGCACAGGACAGCAACTCGGTCCCGGGCTTAAACTCTCTGGGTTGAGCAGATGTGTTGTAGGAGGCTTGCTGTTGCCGTTGAGCAGCCTCCATGGTTCACGCATCATGGGATAGATAGCCTCATTCTCTCTCATAGCCCCAACATGCTCGATCAGGTCCGCTGGCGACGGTTGCTCCTCCCAGCCTCCTTGGCAATGTCCAGCAGTCCTCGGGGCCTGTAAGATAGCAAGAGCTCAAAGGGTGAAAAACAGTAGAACGACTGAGGCACCTCTCTCACCGCAAACAGGAGGTACGGTAGTAGACTCCCAGTTGCGCCCGTCTTCCCCGATCGCCTTCCGCAGCATGGATTTAGGGTTTTGTTAAAACGGTTCGACGAGCCCGTCTGTCTGTGGGGGTTAGACCGACGTTCTCAGCTGCTTGATTTCAGCAGAGTACAGAGTTCTTTCATAACCTTGGACATGAATGGACTCCCTGGTCGTCAATATCTCCTTCGGGAGCCCCAGAGTTGTGACAGAAGAATAGCTCCTTGGCAATCTGTTTGGACGTAGCCTTCCTCGCGGGATGGCCTCAGGATATCGGGTTGCATAGTCCAGGATGACCAGGAATGTACTGATGTCCCCTGGCACTCTTCGGTGAAGGGTCCAACGATGTCCGTCCTATCCTCTCGAACGGGGTCCTCGTAATGGGTAAGGGAAGAGCGGGTTTCTATATGTGGGCTTGGTGCCACCCTCTGGCACTCAGGGCACTCAGACGTAGTTCTCTATCTCTTTGTGCACCTGGCCAAAAGAAGCGTGCGCAAGATCCTGTCCTTCGTCTCTCCACCCTAGTGGGCCCCTAGCGGGTGGGTGTGGGCTAGGTTGAGCACGGTGGTCCGGTGGGCTGGGGTACGAGGAGCTGTCCTGCACCTCGCCGTCTTTCTGTACCACCTGATACACCAACCCCCGGTTTACTGCAAAATGGGGGTAGGTAGGGCTTGTCCTATCCCTAGTACCACTCCTTCTATCACCTGACATTCTTCAAGGCATTTGCAAGAGTGGGATCTTGTACTGGGCGGTACCATACTGGCCTGGAGAGGGGGAAGACTCTGGGTGGCCTTGGCGTCTTCCTACTGGAGCTTGGAGCGCTTCTGGGACCCATTGTTCTTTCCTCCGTGTCTGGACCAACTCCGGAATCAGCCTGGGCACCTGCCATCCCTGCAAGAACACAGGCTGGTGTGAGGGTTCTGAGGGTTGTGTTTGCGTTCTCTCGAGTACGTCTGCTCTCCGTTCCGGGGTACTAGGGGCCGATCTCTGCTGTGTCTCCTCCACAGCGGGAGAAAGGCGGGGCCAGTCCTCGTCCATTAGGACCGGAACGGGTAGGGAATTCAACCACTCCGCTGTCGTGTGATGGTTCCCCTGGTGTGGTGGTCATTGTGATTCAGTGGTGGGGTGTCTCTGTGTCTCCATGGACACAGGTAACGGGAGGACTTCCTGAAGTCCGACCCGATGGTCCACCGATCCTTGTGCACCAGGGTGGTCCGGCTACCGGAATCTAGCAGAGCTTCTAATCATGGTGATTCACCGTCACAGGGCAGGTGGGGGTCGGTCCTGGGCGTCATCCATGACTCCCACAGCGAAGCAAAAGAGGTGGGTGGGTGGTCGCGGAGGACCCAGCCGTGGGCATGGTTCATCCACCGGTTCCCCACACTGCAGGAGAGGTGCCATTCCCCACACCGGTAACACTGGCGCGTTTTGCTCTCCGGAGTCCTCTTCCATGGGGCCGGCGGGAGTCGGCGCTCTCCTGCGCGCCTGGACAGCTCTAAAGTGGCTGGTTGGGTCCCTTGGGGTTCGTTGGGACGGCTCCTCCTCTTGTGGCGTGGACGCACATCGTTGCCCCTCCGGGAAGCCTGAAGCATCTCTGTCGTGGCTTGGTACCTTTCCACGGCTTCCACAGTCAGGTCCGCTGTTAGTCAAGGCCTGTTGGTGATGAGTTTTCGCATCATAAGGGCAGGGCCCGTAAGTATTGTCCACCACAACGCCCTCCCTACTGCAGCTGCCGTACTCTTCTCCGGTACCGAGCCAGCTCCGCGTGATCCGGACAGTCGTGCATCTGGGCACGAGGAGGGCTGGTCGGGTGAAAGATCCAGCTGTGGAACGCTGGGCCATGCCGAACTTGGTGAGTCACTTCTGCTGAGGATCTCCGCCTTTAGTGCATCGTAGTCAGTCCCCGGGTCGGAGGCCAGGTCCGGACAGCATTCAGCGACTCCCCCGACAGAAAGGGGGCTAGCAGTCCACCCACTGTACCTTGGGCCACGCTTCCTAGTGGCGTGTGGCTTCAAAGGCGTACAGATACGCCTCAACGTCATCTGAGGCCCCATCTTAGATATAAGTCACTCGCTCTTATTGGCGGTCCTTACGACGGCCAACTGTCTATGCAATTGTAGTTCCTCCGCTTCAGGAGATTGGCTCTCCTTTGCTCCTCCAGGAAGCCATGTTCCGTTGGTACGGGCTTGCTGGCGGCCACCAGGGTTCCAACTGGCCTCCATCTTGTTTCTCTGGAGGGGTTTATGGCCGATTCAGAAACGGGATATCAAACGGTCGGTGTCCTTCTCTGAAATGCACTGTTAGCGTGCTGAACGTGCCCGCATTCTCCACCATATGTAGATCATGAGAGGCTACACGCTCTCGCGGACAGTTCAGCAGTGCAAGGACACAAAGTTAGAGGGTAACAAAGGTTTTTAATAATGTTCTTGGGAATGAACACAAAACGATAAGTCAAGTTCAAAAAGGTACTCAGTATGAGGTTGCTCTTGCAACAGTCCAAACTTAACAATGTCTCTTCAAACCAAATCATAGACCTGATTCCCTCAGGTAAATCTCTTCTTGAAAACAAGGTCTTCCAGCTTACTTTTAGACAGCGTCGCAGCCCGTGGCCTACTGTCGGTAAGAACTCCGTCTCAGGTAAGTATTCCCAGTCTTTTAGTCCTTCCCATGGAAGTGCCGCTTGATCATTGTTGTTCCTCTGAGAGCACACTTGAACTTGTCTCCCAACACACACCTCACCAACTGTGTCTCTGGGCTTAAGCTGCCCTGCCTCAATCAGGCCCTGATTGGTCCAGGTGTGTTGGGCATGCCGTGTGCTTGAGGGTGGAGTTCCCAACTCCACCCACAGATGGTGCCAAAATGCCCGTGACTGCAGCCATCTCAGGGGTACGTACGCCCTCCAGAACGCAGCCTCCGTGACATCACAATGTACATGAGCCCAGTTTGTCTAATTGCACAGTGTGTCTGGGTTTTTGTTGTCCGGTAATGACCAGACCTTTATCTTTACATAAAACAAAAACCTGGAGAGTTCCCTTACTTTCTACATTATAAGTATTGGATATACTGTATGTCAACATCCCTTGTTTGTAATTTTATCACATCATAGGAACATAAATTCAGATATAGGCAGCTAGTACTTATAGTTTGTTTCTGATGTTTGTCAGAACAGTATGTAGGGTACGTGGATTTGTGCATCCTGTCCAGATGCTCTCCAGCTAACGAGGGGTTAGGCTACAGTTTGATGTCACAGGTAATCCGTAGAAGCCAAAGCTGAATCGAGGGGGCAGTTATAACACATCCAAGCAATCACAATCCCACACATGGACCAAACCATATAAAAACTAGAGGTCTGAAACTCTCTTTGACTACATCATTGCTTTAAACAACAATCTAATAGACCTAATGACTGAGTAAGCCACATAAAAATACATATTAAAACAGGAGGCCACTGTGGGGAAACAGAAAGGCATATTCTGTGAAATTAACACAGCAATGCACTTTTTTCCTCTGTGCAGCCTTAAAGTCCATAACGTAGACAGACAGCATTGACTGTTAATGCCAATAAAAGGGCTGCAAATACCCCCCCATTAATATAAGCTATCAGTAGCTGTAATCTCAGACCCCGGCCCATTGCTACCTTACTTGTGCGTGCCGTTACCTTGCTGGACTGTTGCGCAATGAACAAGTGCTCTCAGGTAGGCGGTGGCACCAGGTCTACATTTCAGTCAGGTGTCATTACATCCTGTCAGTGGTATCTGTGTGTGTGTGTACAGTCTGTTTTGCTGCCTTATGTAGATGGTGTGTAGGCTGTTTTCCGTGGATGTGGTGATGGTTTTGCTGGAGCAGCCAGAGAGGAGGCCGGAAGAGTGTCTGGACCCAGAGCTCACCTGCTTCCTGCCACACAAGTTCTTGATCCAGAGCCTGCTGTTCGCTCGGCGGATGGACGACTCGCCCACTGTTCAAGGCCACGCCCTCGCCTGCCTGGCCCAGTGTCTGGAGCTGCCTTCTTTCAACGTCACGCAGGCTGTCCACAACCTCTTCTCTGCTAGTGAGAAAATGCACACAATGGAATTGTACAAACATCTGTATTTGAAAATAGACGTTTTTCGTGTAAAGCTAGTGTCGATGTGATTAATTTGGGCTAATTTTGCATCTGAAACCAGGAGCACTTTCAGTAGACCACTTTGTAGAGCTGACGTTTGAAAATACATAACTCTTGAACTCTGAATTATTAGAGAATGTAATGGAAGTTTGCATATTTTACAGCTGCTGTGTTTGCATCTTAAACTGTTTTTGTGGACACATTTCCACTAAAGTAACTTGTTTACTTTCTCTGTTTAGCTGGAACCCAGACAGTATTGGAAGGTGAAATTACAGAAGGTACACTCTTGTTTCTTTATCACAGAGTTTACAGTTTGACAGTACAGTACACTCTCTGGCATGTTTAGCGAGTAGGGCCAGGTGTCCCATAAAAAAATCGCAATACTAGTACCCTTAAAGTGGGATTGAGAATCAGCCATCTATTAACATCACAAGAGATTTTATTAAATAATGGATCCAAATTAACGTTGACTAGGTCTTTTAACTGGGGAGGGAATAAGACACCCAGATAAACAATACCTTGCTTTGGCCACTTCAGTTGCAAAACTCTTAAAAGAATTCTGCTGTGAATCATCGGCCCCTGGGTCTTTACCCACAGGCAGGCCCCCATTTAAGGGCCTTTTTAAATGTAGTGCGGTTTGATACCCTGGGCTGGTTCACTCTTGTGTATGTTGTTTGAAAGGTGTTTCATAGATATGACTGAATGTTTCAGGAGGTTCCAAAAACAGTCAGAAAACCTACCGCACTCTGCCGTTCAGGACTGTGGAGATGAGCACCACTGACGTCTCCGACTGTGACGGTGAGACAAACCGACCTCAGCCACATTCAAATGATTTTAATTACATGCGTTGAGTATTGGATGCATTTGTAAATACTGGGCAGATATGTTTACAAGCTTGTGTAGGTATTTATACCCTCAAAGTCTGACAAGAGGTTTGTTATATATATTTTTGATGCAGCAAAAGAAACCTGGCTTTCTCCTGAAGCGTGTAAAAGATTTGAAGACTAACGTTAGAAAATCGGCATTGCAGGTATGGAAACTGAGTTTACTAGACTACTTCATGTTTCAAATCTGAATAATAAGATACAGTAACTGATACCTATGTCACCGTATATATTTCACCCTAGCTTTCTGTGTGGTTTACAAAGAGATGCCTAGATGATCTTTAACCTCCTCCCTCACGGCCCTTGTGGGTCTCCTGAAACACAACGTAATCCCCATGAGCTGGGAGAACCTGGCTATACTGTCAGAGCGGTGCAGAGACCCAGCTGTTTCTGTGAAGAAGAAGGCCCTGCATGTAAGGAGAGCTCTGACTGTAAGTCTCAACCAGCAGCTCTGAGACACACATTTGCACAATCATTACTTTTCCCAACATCTAGTGACGAGAGAAGAAACGTCTTACAGAATTTCCATACACATTTAAAAAAAAAAACTGTTATTTTCTCGTGAACCTAGGCTAAACCAGAGTGCAGTGTGGTGGCAGAGGCATGGCTTCAGGCGTGGTGCCAGCTGTGGTAGACTCTGAAAACTCAGTGCAGGACAAGGCCCTGGAGGCTCTGGACCAGTTCTGCTAAGCCAGGTCAAAACCGTACTCTGCCGTCCCACCTGGATGCCAGTCAGAGGCTGACCTGGGACCGCTAGGCCTCCTCTTCATGACTGCCAGAACCTCAGGTTGGGAAACTACAGTCATTCATTCATTTGTGTTTTCATACAAATAAGAACAGGTCATGCGCGAAAAAAAGCAGAAATGTTGAAATAGTAAATCTTTTTATTTTTTATTTAGATTGAAATGGGGATGGGTTCAATGGCCTAAATCCAATTGCGATATATATTCCAGCCTCTTGCGATAACAATATATGTCACGATACATAACTTAATAGATATACCATTTCAGACCAGGTTACATAAACCCTAAGGAAGCCCAACTGCTAAATGTATTATTATTTTTTAAAGAGAAAGAAACGTTAGATGTATTTGAGAACGTTACAGTTTCTGAAAAACTTAAATAATATATTAAATAATGTTGCGATAATAAAATTCAAGTACACTAGTTGCAGAGACTTAACAAAGAAAAAACTTAAAGTATTGGGTTTCTTCCTTTAGTGTAAACCATTCTAAAAGGCACTACACTTTCAAAGATGCACAGGTACTTAATACCGTTAAAACATATTTTCAAACAAAGTTTCTTACCTGCAGCCTAGCGCATTTGAGCGCACACCAACACACACACACACACACATACACACACACACACACACACGGTTGCCAAGTAATGCATGTTGATGCTATCGTAGGCCAATTTTGTATTGTTTATATTGCTCAAACTAGTCAAACCCACAATGAATACTGAACATTAACACAAAACGTTAGGTATAGCAGTCATTTCAATCATTTCTCACTTCTTTACTGACCTTCAAATCGTGTCATTGCTGGGGAAACGATCACACCCCCACGGCTGTGCTGCTTGCTACTATTGTTTTTTGTCCTTGGTCTGCAGCCGGTATTCAGCAGGCCTTCACCATCTGGTCCAAGCAGAACAGTTTCACACAGACTTTCATCACTAACCTGATCTCACACACTGACGCCGATCACGCCGCGGGCCTGGTTGCTGCTCTCCAAGGTTGTTGCTTTGTCCCAGACTGCCCTATGGGAAGATCCTGATGCCTGGGACAGCATGGTCAGGTGAAGGGACACACATATTTATTGACTTTACATTGAGGTCATGTTTTATCTTCAGATATGAATCAGCGTTACCTAGATGATTTTTAACCATTTTCGTTTGCTCTTAGTTCTAAGGATGTAATGTGACAACTCTGTCATATCCTGTGTGTGATGGAGACATCGCCAAACATTTGAACGAAGATACCAAGAGCAGGATAGTTAGTAAGTAAATGAGTGTGGGTGATGGAAATTTACAGGATAGTCTGGAATTGTCATATCTCTCACATTCAAAGTTTTTTTGCCATGAAAGTTTCAAGCAATCTGAGCCAGTCCCTCACATTGTAGTCACAGCTTTGCTATTCGGAAATGAACTGAAACCGCTTCGCTCTGCTGTTGTTAAAGCTGCGGGAAAATGTAGTTTATACAGTCTATGGTGAAAGCACAGTGAGACAAATGAGTTGTTTTATTCAAAGTGACGGCGACTGGTGACGACTGCCCCCACTTCCTGGTCATTTCAACCAATCACATAATTCGTCATCTCCTCCTGGTAGTGACCACGTCATGCACAATTCCACTTAAAAACCCGATTCAACCCATCTCACAACCTGGGTTTGAAGCTGATTCTCAACCTGGGTTATTCCTGGTTGAGCTGTTGGTGTGAAAGTGGTATAGCTGAGTAAATCAACGAGGGTAACCCATTCAAACACGCAGTCTTCCAGGTTTCAATCCTGGTTGAGGCCTGGGGGTGAAAGGGTATTAGTAATGTAAAGAGCATTGTGCAGGAGATCACAGTGGACTGAATGGATCAAACACACTGTCACTCCCTGATAACCTGTCTTTACAATTAGTTGACTTTACATTACATTAGTAGGTTTTACTGTTTTTAGTTTAGGAGCTACACCGCACCTGTCCCCCTCACCATCTACTACTGTGCAGTGCGCTGCATATGAAGAGAGAGCAGAGAGGGGAGGGCTTCTCCTCAGTCACAAACAGAGAGAGCTGGGACTATTTTGGCGTCCACAATAGAGAAATACCTTGCATGCTCGCCAGACAATACTGCCGTCTTTTCTACAGAAGTCACCAGATTTGTCACTTTGTGAAAAAAAGTCCGCTGTGGGGTTTAGAAAAGTTCTAAATAGTGACAAAGTCTAGAAACAGAGTAGAATGTTGAAACAGTTCACTTAGTTTTATACATGCCAGTTAATAAAGCTAAGCTGGGATCACAAAGATTTTTAACATAAGCATTTTCTGGCGCAATTTCCGGTCTTCTGTATGTGAACAACTGTCTGTCTCTCTCGATGATCGGATGTCTTGGTTGAGACTTTTACTTTGTCTCTGGATTGATCTGGCGCTGCTCTAGGGACTCTTTATTCAATATGCCGCATGTGAAAACATCAAAGAGACTCAGGTGGTGATCTTTTCACTTTAAAACTGCTGATATACAATACGGAGGGGCAG
>NW_022605596.1:75924-76304 GCF_008692095.1 Etheostoma spectabile | reverse complement strand
TGGCTATTTACAGAAGTCTTTGCAGGTCACAGTTTGATGTGTGCTATGTACAGATGGTTGCCTGTTTGCCACTATGCTGATGCATCAGTATAGTTTATAGTGTTTCTGCTGTGGATGTTTAGATGGTGGAGAAGAGTGAGTTTCGAAAGCCATGGAGCCCAGGCTGTGGGTATGTGACGTCTCAGATGGCAAGTACAGACTATGCCGCTCCATCAAGTGGTGTTTAACTACTCCAGACACTCAAAGGTAACTAGTCCAAATGTCACGCTACATGTTGATGTAGTCTGTATTTTCTATTTTTGTCATGGTTCACACTTCACACCCTTGTATATGATGACTGCAGGTTTTTGTACATGCTCTAGTTGATTAGGACCTCTTCC
>NW_022605596.1:75771-75914 GCF_008692095.1 Etheostoma spectabile | reverse complement strand
ATGCAAACATGACAATGATATACAACACTGATTTTAAACCCAACTGTTTTAAGATACACTGCACAATATATATCTCAACGTATATATATATCAATATCAAAAAGCACCGCCAAGGGCGCACAATATTTTTGGTTTCAATATTA
>NW_022605596.1:75660-75761 GCF_008692095.1 Etheostoma spectabile | reverse complement strand
TGAGCCCAGTTTGTCTAATTTGCACAGTTTGTCTGGGTTTTTGTTGTCCGGTAATGACCAGACCGTTGCCTTTAACATAAAACAAAAACCTGGAGAGTTCC
>NW_022605596.1:73162-75650 GCF_008692095.1 Etheostoma spectabile | reverse complement strand
ACATTATAAGTATTGGATATACTGTATGTCAACTTCACCTTGTTTGTAATTTATCACATCATAGGAACAGACATTCAGATATAGGCGGCTAGCTACTTAATAGTTTGTTTCTGATGTTGGTCAGAACAGTATTGTAGGGACTGTGGATTTGTGCATCCTGTCCAGATGCTCTCCAGCTAACGAGGGGTTATGGCTACAGTTTGATGTCACAGGTAATCCCGTAGAAGCCAAAGCTGAATCGAGGGGGCAGTTATAACACATCCAAGCAATCACAATCCCCACACATGGACCATAACCATATAAAAACTAGAGGTCTGAAACTCCTTTGACTACATCATTGCTTTAAACAACAATCTAATAGACCTAATGAATGAGTAAGCCACAATAAAAATACATATTAAAACAGGAGGCCACTGTGGGGAAACAGAAAGGCATAATTCTGTGAAAATTAACAAGCAATGCCACTTTTTTCCCTCTGTGCAGCCTTAAAGTCCATATACGTAGACAGACAGCATTTGACTGTTAATGCCAATAAAAGGGCTGCAAATACCCCCCCATTGAATATAAGCTATCAGTAGCTGTAATCTCAGACCCCGGCCCCATTGCCTACCTCTACTTGTGCGTGCCGGCTACCTTGCTGGACTGTTGCGCAAGTGAACAAGTGCTGCTCAGGTAGGCGGTGGCACCCAGGTCTACATTTCAGTCAGGTGTCATTATATCCTGTCAGTGGTATCTGTGTGTGTGTACAGTCTGTTTTGCTGCCTTATGTAGATGGTGTGTAGGCTGTTTTCCGTGGATGTGGTGATGGTTTTGCTGGAGCAGCCAGAGAGGAGGCCGGAAGAGTGTCTGGACCCAGAGCTCACCTGCTTCCTGCCACACAAGTTCTTGATCCAGAGCCTGCTGTTCGCTCGGCGGATGGACGACTCGCCCACTGTTCAAGGCCACGCCCTCGCCTGCCTGGCCCAGTGTCTGGAGCTGCCTTCTTTCAACGTCACGCGGGCTGTCCACAACCTCTTCTCTGCTAGTGAGAAATGCACACAATGGAATTGTACAAACATCTGTTTTGAAAATAGACGTTTTTCGTGTAAAGCTGTGTCGATGTGATTAATTTGGGCTATTTTGCATCTCAAACCAGGAGCACTTTCAGTAGGACCACTTTGGTAAGCTAACGTTTTTTAAATACACCTCTTGAACTCTGAATATTAGAGAATGTATGGAAGTTGTGCCATATTTTACAGCTCTTGGTGTTATTCATGCTCTTAAACTGTTTTTGTGGGACCACATTCCACTAAAGTAACTTGTTTACTTTCTTTCCTCTGTTTTCCTGGAACCCAGACATTATTGGAAGGTGAAATACAGAAGTACACTCTTGTTTCTTTATCACAGAGTTTACAGGTTTGACAGTACAGTAACGCTCTCTGCTGGCATGTTTAGGCGAGTAGGGCCAGGTCCCACCCATAAAAAAAAAACCAATACGCATATATAACCCTAAAGTGGATTGAGAATCAGCACATCTATTAACATCACAAAGAGATTTTTTAAATATGGTCCCATTAAAAGAACGTTGACTAGGTCTTTTACTGGGGAGGAAGCAAAACACCCTATATAAAAAAAAAAAAAAAAAAAAAAAAAAAAGACAATCTTGCTTGGGCCACTCAGTTGCACCACTCTTACAAGAATATTCCGGGCTGTGTGAAATCATCGGCCTCCTGGGTCTTTGTACCACATAATGCAGGCATTTTATTTAACCCCACGGGCCACCTTTAGGCTCTGTTTTATATGTGTATCGTTGATACCCTGGCTGGTTCATCCCCTTTTGAGGTGTTTGAAAGGTGTTTCCATCATAGATATACTTGGATGTTTCACGGAGGTTCACACCAAAAACTATCAAGAAACCTAGAAAAAATCCAAATACCGAACTTACGACTACGCCGTTCAACTGGAGATGCTGGGTGGAAGATGCCACCGACTGACGTCTCCGAACTGGACGTGAGAACAAACAGAACGCACTCAGCCACCATTCAAAGATTTGTTATTATTACATGCGTTGAGTATTGATTAGTGCTATACAATTTTGTAAAATACATTGTGGCCGTATGTTTACTACAAAGTCTTTGTGTGTAGTGTATATAAATATAACCCAAAGTCTGACCCAGAGTGGTTATTATTATATTTTTTGGATGCAGCAAAGAGAACTCGTGCCTGCTCTCTCCTGAGCGTGTAAAACGATTTGAAGACTACTATATAGAAATTAACGGCATTGCGTTATGGAAACCTGGAGTTTTACTAGACTACTTCATGTTTTCAAAATCGAATAATAACGTACAGTACCTGATACCCTAATGTCACCAGTACTATAGTTTCATCAAATCCTCAATCATTCATCATCATCACACCTAAAAGCTTTCCTGGTTACTATCCTTTCGTGTGGTTTACAAAGGATGGCCAGCCTAGATGATTCTTTAAAAACACAAAAAAAATAAACCCC
>NW_022605596.1:66242-73137 GCF_008692095.1 Etheostoma spectabile | reverse complement strand
AAAGATATGGATAGTTTAATGCATCTATTATTATCTAAATGCAGGAAAATACTTTATTTTGGAAATATGTTTGTTGCATGGCTATCATTCTATTAGTAATAATATAACAGTGTATTGAGCAAGTCTATTGCTAAGATCTAGGAACATAACATCACTAGAACAAAATCAACAGGTTGCCAGAACCAAGAGTAGAAAGAGCTGGAATGATCGAGATTATGAAACCCCTTTGTTTTGAAGTGGAAAGGAGAGCGAGCTCATAGGGAAAGGTATGCTGAGTGCGGTGGACTACAGTGAGGATAGTAGTTTAAGGCCTTCTTGAGATGCATAACCATTTATTGCATTCCAGGAGCATCGCCAACAAGGTGTTCCATGAGGGTTTTGTTGGACACGTGTTCAGACTTGACCTCTCACTGCTGGCCCAGGACTCTGGAAAGAAGCGCAAGAAGGACGGCCTAAAGAGCTCTCAGACAGAGGCAAGCGCTCAGACCACAGCGAACGGACCCTCAGAGGTAAAGTCCTGCATCGGAAATCACTCCAAAACAGGTCAGTAGAAGTGAATTTGTTTTGAGTCAGATTTGAATGACTTTGTCTGGATTGCCCTGTGTCTACAGGGGGAATTTTCAAAATAACTCAGACACATAAAACCATAAATCTGGAGTGAGTCCAATAGAGTGAGGTGATCTTCAGGATTTCCCTGCAGAACGTTTGTTAGTAAGTGGTAGGGTGGGGTTTGTCGTCAGCATGTAAGGAACCGGCATTGAAACCGAGGAATCTAAATTGACCGGCATTGATAAGGAACGGCATCGATACCCCACTTTTGATGCGTTTCCTTAATGTTTCCTCCTTTTTTTCAATACCATTGTCTTAAAATCCATTTCAACCTCAACACAAATACATTAAACACAAAACTTTTATTTTCCACCTTAATTGGTAATCAAAACGTTCCAGTAACACTGCTCCCTCAGATAAAAAATAATACTGGTTTGCTTTTGAATAGGGGGCGCCAGTCGTTACTCAGGATTGGTATCAATCACACCTTTACAAATACCATAAAAAGGGAAACCTTTTGCCAGAACATGAACATATTATAAATAGTTAATAATAAACAAATGACATTGGTAAAGGCTATATCGAACTAAAATTTAAAGAAATGTAAGATCTCATCTGAAGACTTCTGTCATTCAAACAACATGTAGTAAGTTGTAGTTGAGTTGTAGTTAAAACTTTTACAGTCAACTAATAAAAACTCGGGTTTATGCGGGCACAAGCCCATAAATACAGTTAATGTAAAGAGGCGGAAAAAGAAATGAGTTGCGTACAAGATTAGCTCCGTTACCGGTTAGCTCCATCATAAATGTATGGAGAGGAGGAGACCAAACAACCAAAATAGATGAATAATGTGCGGGGAGCTTAACAGCGGTGTGGCCGCGACATTTCTACGGTTTACTACAGTTAATTAATTAAAAGACCACCAGCAGCAAGTTAACGATAGCCTCTGAGCCTGAAGTGAAGCATGACGCTGTCATGCACGCCGAGGGAGGGATGGAGGCCCCTGGTCTTTGTGTGCTGTAAAAACATTGTTGGTTAGGGGAAAAAATGTAATTCAGATGTATCTATCGAGGGGTCTCAATATACCTGGGTGCCAAAAAAAGATCTAGGTATGGGAAACACTGCTCTTCAGAGTTACTACTTAATTTGTTTAATACAATGGAGTTGAAGGTGCTTGGTAATCAGGTGTATTGACCCCTCTACTCCTGCTAGACAAACACCAGGAAACACATATCCTAACTATCCTCCACATAATATTTTTCAGCTTCCACAATCAACATGTTCTTGCAAAGTCTTGTTCTTGCAGACTGGAATAACCGTCTCCTCTGATGGGATCCCCAGTCCATTAACATTCCAGGTGAGGAATCTACCATGCTTAAGTTAGACAAACAAAACTACGTATGTATAAAATTCATCTCAAAGTCATCTTCTGAGCACACAACAAATACAAAGTGTGATGACTAAGGTCTCAAACTCTCTCTTCTCTGCAAATACTCCCAGAACAGTCCATGTGACCTGAACGAACAATGCACAGTTCAAACTCCCTCAAAGTTGTCTTATCGGTCCGTAACATTGGCACTTCACACTGCCGTGCCTCCTGGGGAAAAAAAAAATAGTTCAACCAGAGTAATAAAAAGAATACGGTAGTCCAGTAGCATACCGCCGGTGTCTGAATTAACGCCAGTCCGTGCAAAAGAGAGCCCCTTGAACCGTCACGCTTTACCTGTGTCGCTCTGTAGCAGTGGAAATAGCTATGTTGTTATTCTGTCAGGATAGCTTGCCATCCGGCCGCTTCAGTGTGCAACACACCGGCAAACAATATTTGGTTTGTATTTGGTGATTAACAACCTTATTAACAACGTCATCAGTGATTGAGTGGACGCTCAGGCGCGGAACTCTCAGTGGAACATCAAAGACAGGAGCAGAGGGCGTAGGGCTACTAGAGAGTAGGGGGTGTCTGAAAATGTAGTGTTACATGTCTCTGTAACTTCAAGATGGAAGTGGATGAGGAAGAGGAGGAGGAAGAGGCGCTTCACTTTTGGCCATGAATTGAGGAAGATCCGAGATGCTGTGGTTCTCTGGTCCAAAGCCTTCTCAGACTCCGCAGACATTTTCACTCAAAGACAGACCACAGAGCGCCAGCAACTGCACACGGGTAACTACTAATACCATAATCACACCACCCCATACCACATTGTGTTTAATGTTGGGGGCAGTAACCTGTTGTTTTCCCCCTTGCAGATCTTAGCAAGCTGCTTTACTTTGAGACGGTCATTGAGAGATACCTTTTGGCTCAAAATGAGTCTTCTACTCTCCCCATTGTCTTGTTAAAATGATCCCAGGATTTGGAAGAGTGGACAGTTGTGATTAGGGCTGTCACGTAATAAATAAATAGAATCATTGATCAAAATGATTTTTAAATTTTGTCTATGGAATAATACAAATATATAAATTAAGTCATTGCTTATTACAATGCAAAAAAAGAGGTATTAAGTAACGACAACAAAACTAGAAAGCCACACAATGATTTCCATATTGTCTTGCTTTTGGATTTTAGTCTTCGGCTGAATGTGTAGTCCTTTCTAAGCAGTACAATCACTGATTCAAAGAATTTGGAGGGTTCTTCTTCAGGTTACAGCCATGCCTTCACCCTTTTTCAGCAGTCCTCTTTGTCTCCGAAGGTCAACGCTGCTGTTGCCTGTTGTCCTTGTGTAGTGTGTGGAAAAATAAATTGCTGCTGTGCAAAAGTCGCTGGACTACACCACTTTGTAAACAAAGCTGAGAAATTACAGGAGAGTTTGGTGGAGCTGATAGGCTAATAGCTTGTATCAAATAACGGACGTTCATTAACTCAAGTCAAAATCGACTGTGATTTAGAGATTGTGAACACACTAGTTGTGTATTTTTGCAGGAAATATACAAGCTGAGGAGTGTTCCTGAGATGTCTTTCTATGGCTTACGGCGCTTTGCTCACCAAAGCAAGGAGACCAGAGAAAGAAGTAAGATCCCATAACCATGGTCCATAGTATGCACACATTGGGGTGTTTACTGTCTAAACTCCTCTAATTTCAAAAAAGTAGCAGAGTTGTTTTCGGTGATTCTTGACGTTTTTCATGATGTTTTGCAGTCTTTGCGTTTTATTGTCAAATACTTAGTTGTCAAACTCAAGGTCTCTAAAAGCATTCAAAAGGATCTCATAAGACAGGTCAGAAGAAAGATATATTAGTGTTAATGCCTGCCAAAACAGGGGTTTTCTAATCCAGTGTTTCTGTTGTCCAGTCTCTGCGAAGGGTTTTCTACCAGCTTCTCTACGTGATCGGCTGATGAATAAAGCAAACAGGGAAGCCCCCCTCCTCGTACCCAGCCAAGCCATCCTTCCACCGGGACCAGGCCATCCATTTTGTTGGTGAACATCTGTTTTGATCAACTAGACTAATTGTGAATATTTAAGGTGCTACATAGCAATTTTGCTGAAATTGGGAACCAATGAGAGTGTTGAAATTGAATTTAATTCATTTTTTTTTATAGTATCAAATCATAACGAGGTATCTAGACACTTTACAGATAGAGAAGGTCTCAAACCACAGTCTATAATTTACAAAGACCCACAATTCCAGTAATTCACAGAGAGCAAGCATTTAGTGCAACAGTGGCAAGGAAAAACTCCTTTTTTCTGAAGTCTTGGGACTTTAGTTGCTGTAGTCCTTTTACTTCTAATTGGGAAATTTAACCATTACAGAGCATTAGGTGTAATTTACAGGGGTTAGGGGGGGGGGGGGGTTACAACCCCCTTGTAGCAACTAAAGTCACAGGACTTCAGGAAAAGGCAAATAATGTGCTCTAGATGAGAACGGTCCTTACAATATTAATTTGAAACAATGTCAATGATGGGAATTGATTGTTTTGTTATACAATAATGCAAATGTTCTCACAGAAGTTTGTTGCATGGCTTCGTGTGCTGATTGCCACTGTTGTTTTTATCGATATCAACTACCAATACAAATCTTTAGATGTTACTAATCTCTAGAAAATGTAGAATTGTTGTATTTTTTCAACATTCTCTTTATGGTACCCACAAATGTGTCTTACAATGCTGTAGTCAAAAGATAATGTACAAATGGTGACATTAAGCAACTCCATATCCTAATAATTCTTTATTTCTGTTGATGGAAGGATCCCTTACAATCAGGATCTCATGTTTGTTGATTATTTGGATATATTTCTAGCCATTTAATGTAGAGAAGTGAGTACTTTGTACGTGATTGAGGTGTGTGAATTACAGTCCTATTGTAGATGGCTGGAAGAACATGGCGCTGCTGTTCTGCAATCCTCGCAGCATCATAGCTTCCAGGGAAATCCTCCTGCAAACACTCCGCAGTGATGCACTTCCTGTTTGTGTAAAGTTCAGAGAGTCTGTGTCAACTGCTTATTCCTAAAGCTATGATAGCGCTCCCATCCCGCTATTACAGAAGTCTTTGCAGGTCACAGTTTGATGTGTGCTAGTACAGATGGTTGCCTGTTTGCCACTATGCTGATGCATCAGTATAGTTTATAGTGTTTCTGCTGTGGATGTTAGGTGGTGGAGAAGAGTGGTTAGTTTCGAAGCCATGGAGCCCAGCTGTGGTATGCTGACGTCCAGAGGCAAACAGACTATGCCTGCTTCTCAAGTGGCTGTTTAATACTCCAGACATCAATAGTAACTAGTCCCAAGGTCACTGCTACATGTTGATGTAGTCTGTATTTTCTATTTTGTCATGGTTCACACTTCACAACCCTGGTATGATGACTGCAGGTTTTGTACATGCTCTAGTTGATTAGGACCTCTTCCTTAATCTATAATGCAAAAACATGACAATGATATACAACACTGATTTTAAACCAACTATGTTAAGATACACTGCACAATATTGACCAGCCTGTCAAAAAGCACAGTCAAGGGCGCACCAATATTTTCGGTTTCAAATTATAGATGTACATGAGCCCAGTTTTGTCTAATTTGCACAGTGTGTCTGGGTTTTTGTTGTCCGGTAATGACCAACCTTTATCTTTAACATAAAACCAAAAACCTGGAGAGTTCCCTTACTTTCTACATTATAAGTATTGGATTACGGTATGTCACATCCCCTGTTGTAATTATCACATATAGGACATAAAGTCAGATATAGGCAGCTAGTACTATATAGTTTGTTTCTGAGTTTGTCAGAACAGTATGTAGGGACGTGGATTTGTGCATCTGTCCAGATGCACTCAGCTAACGAGGGGTTAAGGCTACAGTTTTGATGTCAAAGGTAATCCCGTAGAAGCAAAGCTGAATCGAGGGGGCAGTTATAACACATCCAAGCAATCACAATCCCACACATGGGACCATAACCATATATAAAACTAGAGTCTGAAACTCCTTTGACTACATCATTCTAACAACAATCTAATAGACCTAATGAAATGAGTAAGCCACAATAAAAATCACATTTAAAACAGGAGGCCACTGTGGGAACAGAAAGGCATATTCTGTAAAATTAACCAAGCAATGCCACTTTTTTCCTCTGTGCAGCCTTAAAGTCATTACGTAGACAGACAGCATTTGACGGTTAATGCCATAAAAGGGCTGCAAATACCCCCCATTGAATATAAGCTATCCGTTAGCTGTAATCTCAGAACCCGGCCCCCAGTGCCTACCTCTACTTGTGCGTGGGCTACCTTGCTGGACTGTTGCGCCAGTGAACAAGGCTGTCAGGGTAGGCGGTGGCACCAGGTCTACATTCAGTCAGGTGTCATTATATCCTGTCAGTGGTATCTGTGTGGTTACAGTCGTTTTGCTGCTATGTAGATGGTGTGTAGGCTGTTTTCCGTGGATGTGGTGATGGTTTGCTGGAGCAGCCAGAGAGGAGGCCGGAAGAGTGTCTGGACCAGAGCTCACATGCTTCCATGCCCACAAGTCTTGATCCAGAGCCTGCTGTTCGCTCGGCGGATGGACGACTCGCCCACTGTTCAAGGCCACGCCCTCGCCTGCTGGCCCAGTGTCGGAGCTGCTTCTTTCAACGTCACGCAGGGCTGTCCACAACCTCTTCTCTGCTAGTGAGAAATGCACACAATGGAATTGTACAAACACTGTTATGAAAATAGACGTTTTTCGTGTAAAGCTAGTGGTCGATGTGATTATTTGGGCTAATTTTGCATCTGAAACCGAGAGCACTTCAGTAGGACCACTTTGTAGAGCTGACGTTTGAAAATACATAACTCTTGAACTCTGAATTATTAGAGAATGTAATGGAAGTTTGCATATTTTACAGCTGCTGTGTTTGCATCTTAAACTGTTTTTGTGGACACATTTCCACTAAAGTAACTT
>NW_022605596.1:46867-66217 GCF_008692095.1 Etheostoma spectabile | reverse complement strand
GTACTAGTATTGGTACTGGTATTGCGATTTTTTTATGGGACCTGGCCCTACTCCTAAACATGCCAGGAGAGCGTTATGTATGTCAAACTGTAAACTCTGTGTAAAGGAAACAAGAGTGTACCTTCTGTATATTCACCTTCCAATACTGTTGGGTTCCAGCTAAACAGAGAAAGTAAAAACAGTTATTAGTGAAAGGGTCCACAAAAACAGTTTAAGTAACATCCAACACAGCAGCTGTAAATTATGCCAACTTACATACTTCCTTAATAATTCAGAGTTGCAGAGTGTATGTTATTTCAAACGTCAGCTATACCAAAGTGGTCTGACTGAAAGGGCCTTGTTTCAGATGCAAAATGAGCCAAAGTAATCACATCGACACTATGCTTTACCACGAAAAACGTCTATTTTCATAACAGCATGTTGTAACAAATTCCATTGTGTGCATTTCTCACTAGCCCCTAGCCCCCCCCATCGAGAAAGGGGTTGTGGACCCCTGCGTGACGTTGAAGACAGTGCATGCTCCAGACACCTGGGCCAAGGCGAGGGCGTGGCCTGACAGTGGGCGCAGTCGTCCATCCGCCGAGCCGACAGCAGGCTCTGGATCAGAGCACTTGGGGCATGAAGCATGGAGACTCTGGGTCCAGACACTCTTCGGCTCTCCCTCGGCTGCTCCAGCACAACCATCACCACCATCCACGGAAAACCAGGCCTACCACACCATCTACATAGAGCAGCAAAACGACTGTAACACACCAGATCCACTGACAGGATATAATGACACCGACTGACAATGTAGACCTGGGTTGCCACCGCCTCCTGAGGTCAGCTTGTTTCACTGGCGCAACAGTGCAAGCAAGGTAGCCGCACGCACAAGTAGAGGTAGCATGTGGGCCGGTCTGAGATTACAGTAACTGGATAGCTTATATTCATGGGGGGTATTTGCAGCCCTTTTATTGGCATTAAACACGTCAAAGCTGTCTGTTACGATAGTGACTTTAAGGCTGCACAGAGTGAAAAAAGTTGGCATGCCTTGGTTAATTTCACAGAATTATGCTTTACGTTCCCACAGGGCCCTCCTGTTTTAATATGTGATTTTTATTGTGGCTTACTATTTCATTAGGTCTATTAGATGTTGTTAACAGAATGGATGTAGTCAAAGGAGTCAGACTCTGAGTTTATATATGGTTATGTCCATGTGGGGATTGTGATTGCTTGGATTGTGTTATAACTGCCCTCGATTAGCTTGCTTCTTACGGGATTACCTGTTGACATCAAAAACTGAGCCTTAACCCTGTTAGCTGGAGAGCCATCTGGACAGATGCCAAATCCACGTCCCTACAAATACTGTTCGACAAACTCAGGGAAACAAACTATTAAGTAGCTAGCTGCCTATAATCTGATTTTATGTCTATATGTGATAACTTACAACAGGGGATGTGACATACACGTAATCCAATACTTATAATGTAGAAGTAAGGGAACTCTCCAGTTTTTTGGTTTTATGTTAAAGATAAAGGTCATGGTCATAGTACGGACAACAAAAAACCCAGACACACTGTGCAAATTAGGACAAAACTGGGCTCATGTACATCTATATTTGAAACTCGAAAATATTGGAGCGCCCTTGACTGTGCTTTTGACAGGCCTTGGTCAATATTGCAGTGATCTTAACATAGTGGGTTTAAAATCAGTGTGTATATCATTGATGTCAATGTTTTGCAGTTATAGATTAAGGAAGAGGTCCTAATCAACTAGAGCATGTACAAACCAACCTGCAGTCATCAGTACACAGGTTGTGAAGTGGAATCCATGACAAAAATAGAAAAATACAGACTACATCAACATGTAGCAGGACACTTGGGACTAGTTACATGTTGATGTTCTGGAGTAGTTAAACAGCCACTTGGAGAAGCAGGTCATAGTCGTGTAACTTGACCCGGACGTCCAGCTACCACAGCATGGGACTCCATGGCTTCGAAACAACCACTCTTCTCCACCACCCCCCTAACATCCACAGCAGAAACACTATAAAACTATACTGATTGCATCAGCATAGTGGCTAAACAGGCAACCATCTGTACATAGGCACACATCAAACGGTGTGACCTGCAAAGGACTATCGTAATAGTCGGGATGGGAGCGCTATCCATAGCTTTAGGAGTATAAGCAGTTGACACAGACTCTCTGAACTTTACACAAACAGGGAAGTGGATCACTGCGGAGTGTTTGAGAGGATTTCCCTGGAAGCATATATGCAGGAGGGATCTGCAGAAGCAGCGCCAGTCTTCTTCAGCGCATCTACAAGATGACTGTAATTCACAAACACTCAATCACTAAAAGATACTCCTTCGTTACAATTAAATGGCTAGAAAATATATCCAAATATATGCAAAAAACATGAGATCCTGATTAAGGGATCCTTCCCATAACAAAATAGAAGTAATTATTAGGATATGGAGTTGCTAATGTCACCATTGACATATATCTTTTGACTACAGCGTGTAGACACACTGGTGGGTACCATAAAATGAATGTTGAAAAAAAATACAACAATTCTACAATTTTCAGAGATTAGTAAAATCTAAAGATTTGTATTGGTAGTTATTCATAAAAAAAACAAAGCTGGCAATCAGCATGCCTAGAGCCATGCAACAAATTTCTGTGAGAACCATTTGCTTATTGTACATAACAAAACAATCAATTCCTCATTGACATTGTTTTCAATATAATATTGTAAGGACGTTTCTCATCTAGAGCAACATTTTTGACCTTTTCTGAAGTCCTGGGACTTTAGTTGCTACAAGGGGGTTGTAACCCCCCCCCCCCCTAACCCCTGTAAAATTACACCTAATGCTCTGTAATGGTAAATTTCCCAATTAGAAGTAAAAAGGACTACAGCAACTAAAACAGTCACAAGACTTCAAGAAACAAGGATTTTGTCCTTGCCACGTGCACTAAATGCTGGCTCTCTGTTGAAATACTGGAATTGTGGGTCTTTGTAAATTATAGACTGTGGTTTGTAGAACCTTACTCTATGCTGTTAAAGTGTCTAGATACCTCGTTATGATTGATACTATAAAAAAAATGATTAAATCCTCAATTTCAACACATCTCATTGGTTCCACATTTCAGCAAAATTGCTGATGAGCACCTTAAAATATTCACAAGTAGTCTAGGTGATCAAAACAGATGTTCACCAAACAAAATGGTGGCCTGGTTCCCGGTGAAGGATGGCTTGGGCTGGGTACGAGGAGGGCGGGCTTCCCTGTTTGCTTTATTCATCAGCCTGATCACGTAGAAAGCTGGTAGAAAACCTCGCAGGAGACTGGACAACAGAAAACACTGGTTGAATAAACCTGTTTTGGCAGGCTTAACACTAATATATCTTTATTCTGAACCTGTCTTATGAGAGCCTTTTGAATGCTTTTAGAGACCGTGTTGATTGACACAAGTAGTTTGACAATAAAATCGCAAAGACTGGCAAAAACATCATGAAAAAACGTCAAGGAATCAACGAAACAAATCTGTACTTTGTGATGTGAAATTAGGAGGGTTTAGACAGTAAACACCCAAGTTGCATACTATGGACCATGGTTATGGGGATCTTACTTCTTTCTCGGTCTCCTTGCTTGGTGAGCAAAGCGCACGTAAGCCATAGAAAGACATCTCAGGAACAATACTCAGCTGTGTAATATTTGCCTGACAAAATAACACAATAGGTGTGTTCACAAGTCTCTAAATCAACAGTTCGATTTGACTTGAGTTAATGAACGTCGTATTTGATACAAAAGGTATTTACAGCTATAGCTCCACCAAACTCTTGTCTGTAATTTCTCAGCTTTTGTTTACAAAGTGGTGTAGTCCAGCGACTTTTGCACAGCAGCAATTTATTTTCTCCACACACTACACAAGGACAACAGGCAAACAGCAGCGTTGACTTTACGTGAGACAAAGAGGACTGCTGAAAAAGGGTGAAGGCTGGCTGACTAACCTGAAGAAGAACCCTCCAAATTCTTTGAATCAGTGATTGACTGCTTAGAAAGGACCTACACATTCAGCCGAAGGACTAAAATCCAAAGCAGACACAATATGGAAATCATTGGTGTTTGGCTTTTCCTAGTTTTGTTGTCGTTCCTTAATATCCTCTTTTATTTGCATTGTAATAAGCATATGACTTAATATCGTATATATTAGTATTATTCCATAGACAAAATTAAAAATCATTTTGATCAATGTTATCTATTTATTTATACGTGAACAGCCCTACAAAGCACTGTCCACTCTTCCAACATCCTGGAGATACATTTTAACAAGACAATGGGGAGAGTAGAAGACCAATTTTGAGCGCAAAGGTATCTCCAATGACCCGTCTAAAGTAAAGCAGCTTGCTACAGGATCTGCAAGGGGGAAAAAACAAAACAGGTTATATGCCCCCAGACATTAAACAACAATGTGTATGGGGTGGTGTGATTATGGTTTAGTAGTTACCCGTGTGCAGTTGCTGGCGGCTCTGTGGCTCGTCTTTGAGTGAAAATGTCTGGAACCGGAGTCTGAGAAGGCTTGGACGCAGAGAACCACAGCATCATCGGATCTTCTCAAGTTCATGCCATATAAGTGAAGGCCTCTCTCGCCTCCTCTTCCTAATTCCCTTCTCTCTGAAGTAAACAGAGACATGTACGATCATTTTCAGGCACCCCCACTCTTAGTAGCTCTACGACCTGCCCTGTCTTTGTGTTCCACTGAGAGTTCCGCGCCTGAGCGTCCACTCAATCATGATGACGTTGTTAATAAGGTGTGTTAATCACCAAATGACAAACCAAATATTGTTTGCCGTGTGTGTTGCACACTGAAGCGGGATGGCAAGCTATCTGACAGAATAACAAAAACATAGCTATTTCCAGGCTGCTCAGACGGCGACACAGGTAAAGCGTGACAGGTCAAGGGGTCTTCTTTGCACGACTGGCGTAATGTTCTAGACACGGCTGGATGCTACTGGAACATACGTATTACGCTTTTTATTACTCTGGTGGACTATTTTGTTTTCCCCAGGAGGACTACGGCAAGGTTGAAGTGCCAAGTGTTACGGACCGATAAGACAAAATTTGAGGGAGTTTGAACTGTGCATTAGTTTTTTCGTTCCAAAGTGACCACATGGACTGTTCTGGGAGTATTTTGGCGAGAAGAGAGAATTTGAGGCACCTTGTCATCAACACTTTGTATTTGTTGTGTGACTAGAGATGACTTTGAGATGATTTTATACATACGTAGTTGTTTGTCTAACTTAAGCGAGGATGATATCCTCACCTGGAATTTAATGGACTGGGGAATCCCATCAAGAGGAGGAACGGTTATCCAGTCTGCAAGAAACAAGAACTTTGCCAAGAACATGTTGATGTGGAAGCATGAAAAATAGTTATGTGGAGGTATAGTTAGGATTGTGTTTCACTGGTGTTTGTCTAGCAGGAGTAGGGGGTAAGACACTGATACCAAGACCGCAAATTACATTATAAACAAATTAAGTAGGAAACTCGAAGAGCAGTGTTTCCCATACCTAGATCTTTTTTTGGCACCCCAGGTTAGATTGAGACCCCTCGATAGATAACATCTGAATTACATTGTTTTTTTTTTTCCCTAACCAACAATGGATTTATTACAGACACACAAAGACTGGGCCTCCAGTCCCTCCCTCTGGCGTGCATGACAGCGTCATGCTTACTTCAGGCTCAGGGCTATCGTAATTGCTGCTGGTGGTCTTTAATTATTACTGTAGTAAACAGTAGAAATGTCGCGGCCACACCGTGTTAAAGCTCCCGACATATTCATCCTTTGGTTGTTTGGTCCGTCCTCCTCTCATACTTTATGATGGAGCTAACCGGTAACGGAGCTAATCTTGCTACGCATCATTCCTTTTTCCGCCTCTTTACATTAACTGTATTTATGGACTTGTGCCCGCATAAACCCGAGTTTTATATTAGTGACTGTAAAAAGTTTAAACTACAACTCAACTACAGACTTACTACATGTTTTGAATGACAGAAGTCTTCAGATGAGATCTTACATTTCTTTTAAATTTTGTTCGATATAAGCCTTATACAAGTCCATTTGGTATTTATAATATTATAATATGTTCATGTTCTGGAAAAGGTTCCCGTTTTATGGTATTTGAATGTGATTGTACCAATCCTGAGTAAAGACTGGCGCACCCCTATTCAAACACAAACCAGTATTATTAATTTTACATCTGAGGGCAGTGTTCTGGAACGTGTTTGATTAACAATTAAGTGAAAATAAAAGTTTTTGTTGTTTAATGTATTTGTGTGAGTTGAAATGGATTTTAAGACAATAGGTATTGAAAAAAGGAGGAAAATTAAGGAAACAGCATCAAAGTGGGGTATCGATGCCGTTCCTTACAATGCCGGTCATTTAGATTCCTCGTGTCAATGCCGGTTCCTAACACTGCATCGACAAACCCACCCTACCACTTACTAACAAAAGTTCTCAGGGAAATCCTGATAGCATTCACCTCTAACTCTATTGGACCTCACTCAGATTAGGGGTTTATATGGTGATGTATTTTGACAAATTCCCCACTGTAGACACAGGCAATCCAGACATAAGTCATTCAAAATCTGACACTCAAAACAAATTCAACTTCTACTGTAACCTGGTTTGGATGTTTCCGATGCAGGACTTTACCCTGCGAGGGTCCCGTTCGCTGTGGTTGAGCGCTTGCCTCTGTTTGAGAGCTCTTTAGGCCGTCCTTCTGCGCTTCTTTACAGAGTTCCTGACGGCCAGAGGTGAGAGGTCAAGTCTGACACGTGCAACAAAACCCTCATGGAACACCGTGTTGGCGATGCTCCATGGAATGCAAATAAATGGGTTATGCATCACTCAAGAATAGGCTTAAACTACTATCCCCTCACTGTAGTCCACCGCACCAGCATAACTTTCCCTAGGAGACTCGCTCTCACTTTCACTTCAAAACACAAGGGGTTTCATAATCTCGATCATTCCGCTCTTTCTACTCTGGGTTCTGGCAAACCTTTGATTTGTTCTAGTGATGTTTAGTTTTTCCTAGATCTTAGCAATAGACTTTTGCTACAATTAATCCACTGTTATATTATTACATAGAGAATGATAGCCAGTGCAACAAACATCATTCCAAAATAAAGTGATGTTCTGCATTTAGATAGATAATAGATGCATTAAAACTATCCATATCTTTCTTAAAGTGGGATTGAGAATCAGCCATCTATTAACATCACAAGAGATTTTATTAAATAATGGATCCAAATTAACGTTGACTAGGTCTTTTAACTGGGGAGGGAATAAGACACCCAGATAAACAATACCTTGCTTTGGCCACTTCAGTTGCAAAACTCTTAAAAGAATTCTGCTGTGGATTGGAGTGGGTTTTGAGTAATGTTACTACTCTGCTTGTTTGCCTGATTTAAAGACACAAGATATTAATAAGCACAGCGCAGACCTAAATATGAGATCCATTGCCTTGGTTATGACATGTTTCTTTCAGCTGATAGGCTGGCTTCTGGTGGGCGGAATCTGTCTGACGGTGTTCCTGATGCTGGTAAGAAGCGCTGCTCTGTCTCCACTCGGCCACCTGCATGACCCTACTGGTCCCATTACCGCTCAAATGAACTGCCCTCTTCCAGAAACACGGCAGCTGTCCACGCCCGCTCCTGGGCTGCGAGAACTTAGAGCGTCTTTGGATTTTGGCACTGGAGAAGGAAGAGAAGGCCGCAACTGGCTGAGCACCAGAATGCCAGTCCTATCGCCGGCAACTACCTGTAAAGGGTTGCCCGGGATGTACCTTTTACATTTATAAGAACTGACCTGCCTCTACAGAGGCTCAACAAATGGCCACGTACAGCTGGAGGAACAACGTGGAGCATGGAGAAGAAGAGGACGTGCTCAGCTGACAGTATTCTTCTGGAGATGGTCCAGTTACTGGCCACCTTAATGCTCCAGACCTCACTTATAGATGGTGTACTTATGTGATGCAACGAATAGTCATGCGGCTCTAACTCCCAGCTTCTGCTGCAATTTAGAACCTGCTTCCGAATCACTGGCCATGCACGCCATTGCTCTGCCGCTGCGCTGCTTCCAGTTGCCGTACAGAATCCATTTCACAGTCCTGCTCCTGGCATACAATGCCCTACCACAATATTCCCCCTCCTACTCACGACCTCTGGCAGTTCACACCCTGCCCGCTCCCATTAAAATGACCCCCGCCCATCATCACGACCCTTCACCATACATAGAGATTGGCATGTGTTATTTCAGTTAGCTTTAATAAGCTGTTTGATTTCCATTGAGAGAGCTCTTATGGAAAGTTCCCCATGCCGATCGCTATGTATGGGGAAGGTATGTGCATGATGTGGGTTGAGGGGGTGTTGTGGGGGGGTTAGTGGGGGGGCTATTGGGGGGGCTAGTGGGGGGAATTTTTATCAGGATCATAGTATCCTATCCCTGAATCTGGCCTTTTAATATAAAAATCAACCTTCCTCTAGGGAATTTAATAGGGATGATGTACTTATGCTCCTGTATTTCAAGGAGACATTATTTATTCAGATACTTATTATTCACACGAAAATTGGTGCCCTTAACAATTTGACTTTTTCTAAATTTTTTTTCATAAGGCATGTTGGGACAATTTCCCAAAGAGTTTTTTATTCCTCTTTTTATTCAACTTTTACGCTTTAGTATTCTGCATGGTTGGACCCTCATATTCTATCATGTAGACATTTTTCATATTTTATATGGACCCTACTTCTCTTGCACCTGCACTCATTGTAAAAAAAAAAAAAATTGTGTTATATTATTTAAAGTAGAATAAGTTTACGATCGTTAAATATCTTTGTTGCCATTTTTTAATACCCCCTGGTTAACCCTCGTGTTTCTTCCCGCCTTAATGACAAAACCTTTTATCAGGTGTGTTTTTGTTTTTTTTTTTTTACCATTTTGTCATCTTCCCTCAATTTTCTTCTTCCTGGTTCACGTTTGTGCTACTTTTTTTGAGCCGTTTGAAATTCGTGGTTTTTTCCCAAATGTGTTACTTTTCCCGACCTCTTTTCCCATTTTAGTCCTTTTTATTGACTTTGTCTTTTTTTTTTTTTACATTTTTTCTTCTGTTTTACATTTTCCATTTCCAATTTTTAGTTTTTTTTCTCTAAATGCTTAAAATCCACCCAAAGCCAATGAAGTGGACCTGAATTATAATTTTAGTTGTGAGGAGCGTTGTTGGAACCATCCAGTTACTTTGGGACACAATTGTTTTGAAATAAACCAATATTTATGACTATAGAAACTTTTTTTGAAAGTGGTCACATTTGCCACGGCCCATCCGCCCCCCCCCCCCCCCCTCGAGTAAAATTGGTCTAGAACCGCCCATGTAATATCCCTTTTCGCTGCACACTGGGGGGGGGGGGGGGGGGGGCAGGGAATGAGCTGTGGACCTCATTTGCACAGGAGAGTATAGTCCATGGATGCATTGGGAGAGTGGAACCGAGAGAAAATTAAGAGGCTACAAAGAATGGCAGAGCAGGTGGGGACGTAAGTAGGGCAGCCCACTGAGATACCCTGAAGTTATTAAAGCTATTTCTTTGTTTCTCTGTCCTCATGGACTCTGTAAAAGTGTGTAGATTGAGGTGGCAAGTGGGTTAATTACTCTTTCTCATTGTAGAAACTTTTTCTACGTGAATTGTAAGTCTTGGTCAGTGACTGTGTGTCAGAATATTCTAACTTTGACCTGTGGAGGGCATAATACAATCTACCACTAACGACATCCTAGAAGAAGAAGAACGAAGAAGACAAGGCTTCTCATGCGCAATTGTGAAGCTGTAGGTCCGGCGGGCTGATTCAAAACTACACCAGGGATCTAATAATCCGCTGCAGTTTCTGAGTTAAATGAACTTCCAAAGGAAATTGTATTTATTGTGTAAATGTCTCTTTTTCTGTTATAACGTTTCGATTTGAAGTGATTTTTATAAATTCTACATACCATATTCAGGCCTCCTGGTTTTTTTTACAGCCAAAGTTGATTGCTAACGTTAGCAGCTATTTCCCGGGTTAGCTAGTGTCCTGTGCGGTACTAACGGCACTCCCTGAGCCCAGTTCACATATCCACAAATTACCTATTCGCCTGCTTTTAGAACAAACCACCGTTAAAACGGACTTTCACATCCTGTCATACCTGAATTGTCTGCGAGCCGGGGTGGCGTTTTTCGGCTAACACTGTCTAGCTAACTATTATTTAATGTACTTCTGTTACAAAATATCTATCAAATACGAAAATATAACACTGACCGTTACTGTTTAGGATAACAGGGTAACAGGTACGGTATCCTGATAACAGATTCTCACGGATCCCAACAGTGTATTACTTGTATTTATAATTTTGCCCTGACCTGTTAACTGCTGTCACGTGATTAAAGTCGAGCATGTCCCCAATTACACTCTTCAGTTACTAGGTAAATAAAAATCATTATTTTGATCCAGATTAAGTTTTTTTCTAAGGTAAATATGTCATGAATTTGGTCTTTTATTTCTTTATTTATTATTTTAATAAAAAGCAATCACTTTTTGCACTTGAAAACCCTTACCATCTTTTATTTCCCACAGAGAACAGAACTTCAGATGACTATAATAATGCCTGTTGCGGTGATGTATCACTTTAAAGTTTAGGTAACATTACCTGTTGTGATTTCCCGCCTGGGTGGACGCAGTGTGGGAACTTGGAGTGTCAAAGAGAGACCTCCCTGGATGAACACATAGCGGAGGGAACCCAGGACAGCGGAGACAAGGCCTTCATCACCCTGTACCCGTGTTTACTGGACCTTGCTGCTGAGCAACAGCAGTCTGCTGCAGAAATGGAGCGTCGCAGGAAACCGTCTTTCCTGAGTTTTTATTGGCAAATAAATTATGTCACATTTTTAGATATAACAGAGATTTTAACTGACATTTAATAAATATCGTGGAGCTCCCTGACATGGTCCTGGTGTGGGCATAAGCACAGTCTGGCTACAATGTTGCACTGCAGAGTGTCTGGGCATTCTGGGGGAAGACGAGGTGTCGATCAAATCGTTGGTGGCTGTGCTGTCCTTCTTGTCCTGACGGGAAAAGCCAAAGCGGCCAACGTCCAGAGAGGTGGAACGTCTACAGGCTGCCTCACTCTACCTGCTGCTGCTAGGAATCCCAGGTGAGAAATCTAAAACTCTGCCTCCTCTCTTGGACCCAAGCTACACACAACACACCGAAATACCTGCAGGTGCGTCTGGTTGTGACCAAGTAAATTTTTTTTTTATTACACTTGAGTGATTTTTTTGGTGGTGTTGCGCCAAAATGTCACACGCGCAGCGATCTTGCAGTTCTCTAGCAGGACTGACTTCCATCCTATTGCAACAAAGATTCTAGCATCCTCGAATATCAGTGTGATAGAACTACCCATGACAAGACTTTCTTAACTGATTTAATGTGTGCACAATTTCATTTTAATTTGGCCCATTTCCAATCCCTACTCAGGACATGGTAGCTATTATGACTATACCGTAGCCAGATACCGGGGGGTCGAGATGTTTTGGCATTATACGTCAATGCATCATCCTCCCTGGGGGAAACACTGCGTTTGTTTTTTCAATCGATTGCTTGTTTTGGGCTTCAGTACAATTGTATTGTATTTAAAATAAAATTACTTTGACAAAAACACTTAATTTGAAGAATTGTGTTGTTTTTGCCTATTAATTTTTTTTTCGTACTAGAAAGCAGATTGGATTATACTCTTAGGACTTAAGATATGGATAGTTTAATGCCATCTATTATCTATCTAAATGCAGGAAACTCACTTTCATTTTGGAATGATGATTTGTTGCACTGGCTATCATTCTATTAGATAATAATAACAGTGTTACTTGTATGACAAAAAGTCTATTGCTAAATCTAGGAAACAAAATAAACATCACTAGAACAAAATCAAAGGTTGCCAGACCAAGTAGTAGAAAAGCTGGAATGATCGAGATTATGAAACCCCTTTGTTTTGAAGTGAAAGAGAGCGACTCACTAGGGAAGTGTTATCTGAGTGCGGTGGACTACAGTGAGGGGGGTAGTAGTAGTTTAAGGCTTGATCTTGATGATGCATACCCATTTTTTGCATTCCAGGGAGCATCGCCAACAACGGGTTCCATGAGGGTTTTGTTGCACGTGTCAGACTTACCTCTCACTGCTGGCCCAGGATCTGGAAGGAAGCGCAAGAAGGACGGCCTAAAGAGCTCTCAACAAGGCAAGCGTCCAGACCACAGCGAACGGACCCTCAGGCAGCGTAAAGTCCTGCATCGAAACACTCCAAACCCAGTCTCAGTAGAAGTTGAATTTGTTTTGAGTGCAGATTTGAATGACTTCTGTCTGGATTGCCTGCATGTCTACAGTGGTGGAATTTGTCAAAATAACATCAATCAATAAACCTAAATCTGAGTGAGGTCCAATAGAGTTGAGTGAATCATGTCAGGATTCCCGGAGAACTTTGTTAGTAAGGTGGTAGGGTGGGGTTTGTCGTAATTGTAGGAACCGGCATTGACACCGAGGAATCTAAATGACCGGCATTGATAGGAACTGGCATCGATACCCCACTTTGATGCGTTTTCCTTAATGTTTCATACTCCTTTTTTTCAATACCATTATTGTCTTAAAATACCTTTTCAACTCAACACAAATACATTAAACACAAAACTTTTATTTTCACCTTAATTGGTTAATCAAACACGTTCCAGAACACTGCCCCTCAGATAAAATTAATAATACTGTTTGTGCTTTGAAATAGGGGTGCGCCAGTCATTTACTCAGATTGGTACAATCACACTTTACAAATTACCATAAAAGGGAACCTTTTGCCAGAACATGAACATATTCATAACTATTAATAAAACACAAATGACTTGGTTAAGGCTGTATATCGAACTAAAATTTAACAAGAAATGTAGATCTCATCTGAAGACTTCTGTCATTCAAACAACATTGTAGTGGTAAGTCTGTGTTTGAGTTGTAGTTAATAAACTTTTTACAGTCAACTATAAAAACTCGGGTTTATGCGGGCACAAGCCCATAAATACAGTTAATGTAAAGAGGCGGAAAAAGCGAAATGAATTTTGCAGTTAGCAAAGATTAGCTCCTTACCGGTTAGCTCCATCATAAATGTATGGAGGGAGGCAGACCAAACAACCAAAATCGATGAATAATGTGTCGGGGAGCTTGTTAACACGGTGTGGCCGCGACATTTCTACGTGTTTACTACAGTTAATTAATTAAAAGACCACCAGCAGCAAGTTACGATAGCCCTAGACCTGAAGTAGCATGACGCTGTCATGCACGCGAGGGAGGGACTGGAGCCGAGTCTTGTGTGTCTTGTAATAAATCATGTTGTTGAGGGAAAAAAAACAATGTAATTCAGATGTATCATGCGAGGGGTCTCAATTACCTGGGGTGCCAAAAAAGATCTAGTATGGGAAACACTGCTCTTCGAGTTTCTATTAATTTGTTTAATAATGGTCATTTGACGGTCTTGGTAATCAGTGTTTACCCCCTACTCCGCTAGAAAACCCAGTGAAACACTTCCTAACTACATCCTCCACATAATATTTTTCAGCTTCCACAATCAACATGTTCTGGCAAAGTTCTTGTTTCTTGCAGACTGGACGTAACCTTCCTCCTCTTGATGGGATTCCCCAGTCCATAAATTCCAGGTGGAGATCATACCATCAGCTTAAGTTAGACAACAAACTACGGTATGTAAAAATCATCTCAAAGTCACTCTAGTCACACAACAAATACAAAGTGTTGATGACAAGGCCTCAAACATGCTCTCTTCTCGCCAAAATACTCCAGAACAGTCCATGTTCACTGAAAAAACCTGAACATGCACAGTTCAAACTCCCTCAAATTTTGTCTTATCGGTCCGTAATCCATTGGCACTTCAACCTTGCCGTGCTCCTCCTGGGGAAAAAAAATAGTCCACCAGAGTAATAAAAAGCGTAATACGTAGTCCGAGTAGCATACCGCCGTGGTCTCGAACATTACGCCAGTCGCTGCAAAAGAGAGAACCCCTTGACCTGTCACGCTTTACCTGTGTCCCTCTGTAGAGCCTGGAAATAGCGATTAGTTTGTTATTCTGCCAGGATAGCTTGCCACCCGACATTCAGTGTGCACACACCGGCAATACAATATTTGGTTTGTCAATTTTGTGTGATTAACAACCTTATTACAACGTCATCAGTGATTGAGTGGACGCTCAGCGGTCGAACTCTCAGTGGAACCAAAGGACAGGGCAAGGCGTAGAGCTACTAGAGAGTGGGGGTGCCTGAAATGATGTACATGTCTCTGGTTACTTCAAGATGGAAGGGATGAGGAAGAGGAGGCGAGAGATGCCTTCACTTACTCTGGCCAGTTGACTTGAGAAGATCGAGGATGCTTGGTTCTCACTGCAGTCCAAAGCGCCTTCTCAGACTCCGCCAGACATTTTCACTCAAAGACAGAGCCACAGAGCCGCCAGCAACTGCACACGGGTAACTACTAATACCATAATCACACCCACCCCATTACCACATTAGTTGTACTTAATTTGGGGGCATAACCTGTTTTGTTTTTCCCCCTGCAGATCCTTAGCAAGCTGCTTTACTTTGAGACGGTCATTGGAGATCACCTTTGCGCTCAAAATGGTCTTCTCACTTCTCCCATTGTCTTGTTAAAACTGTATCTCCAGGATTTGGAAGATGGACAGTTGTTTGTAGGGCTGTCACGAATAAATAAATAGATACCATTGATCAAAATGATTTTTAAATTTTGTCTATGGCAAATAATACATAATATATACGAATTAAGTCATATGCTTATTTACAATGCAAATAAAAGAGGATATTAAGTAACGACAACAAAACTAGAAAAGCCAAAACACCAATGATTTCCATATTGTTGTCTGCTTTTGGATTGTAGTCTTTCGGCTGAATGTGTAGTCCTTTCTAAGCAGTACAATCACTGATTCAAAGAATTTGGAGGGTTCTTCTTCAGGGTTAGCAGCCAGCCTTCACCCTTTTTCAGCAGTCCTTTTGTCTCACTAAATGTCACGCTGCTGTTTGCCTGTTGTCCTTGTGTAGTGTGTGTGGAAAAATAAATTGCTGCTGTGCAAAAGTCGCTGGACATACACCACTTTGTAAACAAAAGCTGAGAAATTACAGGAAAGAGTTTGGTGGAGCTGATAGCTGAAATAGCGCTTTTGTATCAAATACGGACGTTCCATTAAACCTCAAGTCAAAATCGACTGTGATTTAGAGATTGTGAACACACCTATTGTGGTTATTTGTCAGGCAAATATTACAAGCTGAGTATTGGTTCCTGAGATGTCTTTCTATGCTTAACGTGCGGCTTTGCTCACCAAAGCAAGGAGACCAGAAAAGAAGTAAGTCCCATAACACATGGTCCAATAGTATCCAAACTTGGGGTGTTTACTGTCTAAACTCCTCCTAATTTCAGCACTACAAAGTAGCAGAGTTTTGTTTTCGGTGATTCTTGACTTTTTTCATGATGTTTTTGCCAGTCTTTGCGATTTTATTGTCAACTACTTGTGTCAATCCACGGTCTCTAAAAAGCATTCAAAAGGCTCTCATAAGACAGGTTCAGAAAAAGAATATTATTAGTGTTAAGCCTGCCAAAACAGGTCTTTCAATCCAGTGTTTTCTGTTGTCCAGTCTCGTGCGAAGGGTTTTTTACCAGCTTTCTACGTAGTCAGCTGATGAGAATAAAGCAAACAGGGAAGCCCGCCTCCTCGTACCCAGCCAAGCCATCCCTTTCACCGGGACCAGGCCACCATTTTGTTTGGTGAACATCTGTTTGATCACCTAGACTAATTTGAAGTATTTAAGGTGCTCATAGCAATTTTGCAGAAATGGGAACCAATGAGATTGATGTTGAAATTAGATTTAATCATTTTTTTTATAGTATCAATCATAACGAGGTATCTAACACTTTACAGATAGAGAAGGTTCTACAAACCCAGTCTATAATTTACAAAAGACCCACAATTCCAGTATTCAACAGAGAGCAAGCATTTAGTGCACGTGGCAAGGAAAAATCCTGTTGTTTCTTGAAGTCTTGGTGACTGTTTTAGTTCTGTAGTCCTTTTTACTTCTAATTGGGAAATTTAACCATTACAGACGCATTAGGTGAATTTACAGGGTTAGGGGGGGGGGGGTACAACCCCCTGTTGAGCAACTAAAGTCCACGGACTTCAAGAAAAGGCAAATAATGTTTGCTCTAGAGAGAAACGTCCTTACAAATTATTTGAAAACAATGTCAATGAGGGAATTGATGTTTTGGTTATTACAATAATGCAAATGTTCATCACAGGAATTTGTTGCATGGCTCTGAGTGCTGATTGCCGTCTGTTTTTTTTTATGATATAACTACCAATACAAATCTTTAGATTTTACTAATCTCTAGAAAATTGTAGAATTGTTGTATTTTTTTTCAACATTCGATTCTTTATGGTACCCACCAGTGTGTCTTACCACTGCTGTAGTCAAAAGATAATTGTCAATGGTGACATTAGCAAACTCCATTCCTAATAATTCTTCTATTTTGTTATGGGAAGGAATCCCTTCACATCAGGATCTCATGTTTGGTCTGATATATTTGGATATATTTTTCTAGCCATTTAACTGTAAGAAGGAGTATCTTTGTAGTGATTGATGTTTTGTGAATTACAGTCCATTGTAGATGCAGCTGAAGAAACTGGCGCTGCTTTCTGCAGTATCCCTCGCGATATATGCTTCCAGGGACAATCCTCTTGCAAACACTCCGCAGTGATGCACTTCCCTGTTTGTGTAAAGTTCAGAGAGTCTGTGTGTCAACTGCTTATTCCTAAAGTATGATACGCATCCCATCCCGCTATTTACAGAACGTCTTTGCAGGTCCACGTTTGATGGTGCCTAGTACAGATGGTTCCTGTTTTGCCACTATGCTGATGCATCGTATATTATAGTGTTTCTGCTGTGGATGTTTAGATGGTGGAAGAAGAGTGAGTTTTCGAAGCCATGGAGCCCAGCTGTGGGTATGCTGACGTCTCGGAGTCAATTACAGACTATGCCTGCTTCATCAAGTGGCTGTTTAACTACTCCAGAACATCAAAGTAACTAGTCCCAATGTCACGCACATGTTGATGTAGTCTGTATTTTTCTATTTTTGTCATGGTTCCACCTTCACACCTTTATATGATGCGCAGGTTTTTTGTACATGCTCTAGTTGATTAGGACCTCCTTCCTTAATCTATAATGCAAACATGACAATGATATCCACACTGATTTTAAACCACATGTTAGATCACTGTACACAATATTACCAACCTTCAAACACAGCCAAGGGCCACAATATTTTGGTTTCAATATATAGATGTACATGAGCCCAGTTTTGTCTAATTTGCACAGTGTGTCTGGGTTTTTTGTTGTCCGTATGACCAGACCGTTGCTTTAACATAAAAAAAACTGGAGAGTTCCCTTACTTCTACATTATAAGTATTGGATATACTGTATGTCACACCCCTGTTTGTAATTTATCACATCATAGAAAAACATTCAGATATAGGCGCTAGCTACTAATAGTTTGTTTCTGATGTTGTCAGAACAGTATTTGTAGGGACTGTGGATTTGTGCATCCTGTCCAGAGCTCTCCAGCTAACGAGGGTTAAGGCTACAGTTTGATGTCACAGGTAACCCGTAGAAGCCAAAGCTGAATGAGGGGGCAGTTATAACACATCCAAGCAATCACAATCCCACACATGGACCATAACCAATAAAATAGAGTCTGACCTCCTTTGACTAATCATTGCTTTAAACAACAATCTAATAGAGCCTATGAAATAGTAAAGCCAAACAAAAAAATACATATTAAAACAGGAGGCCATGTGGGGAACAGAAAGCATAATCCACTGTAAATTAACAAGGCAGTGCCACTTTTTTCCTCTGTGCACCTTAAAGTCATATCGAAGCAACAGTTTGACTGTTAATGCCAATAAAAGGGCTGCAAATACCCCCATTGAATATAAGCTATCAGTAGCTGTAATCTCAGACAGGCCCCATTGCCTACCTCTACTTGTGCGTGCGGCTACCTTGACGACGTTGCGCAGTGAAACGTCAGCGGTGGCACCCAGGTCTACATTCAGTCAGGTGTCATTATATCTGTCAGTGGTATCTGTGTGTGTGTTTACAGTCGTTTTGCGTGCGTATGTAGATGGTGTGCGTGCTGTTTTCCGTGGATGTGGTGATGGTTTGCTGGAGCAGCCAGAGAGGAGGGCCGGAAGAGTGTCTGGACCCAGAGCTCCTGCTTCCTGCCACACAAGTTCTGATCCAGAGCCTGCTGTTCGCTCGGCGGATGGACGACGCGCCCACTGTCAAGGCCCACGCCCTCGCCTTGGCCAGTGTCTGGAGCTGCCTTCTTTCAACCACGAGGCTGTCCACACCCTTCTTCATAGCGGTGCTAGTGGAGAAATGCACACAATGGAATTGTACAACATCTGTATTGAAATAGACGTTTTTCTGTAAAGCTAGTGTGATGTGATAATTTGGCTATTTTGCATCTGAAACAAGCCCTTAGTAGACCATTTGTAAGCTGACGTTTGAAAATACATACTCTTTGAATATTATAGAATGTATGAAGTTTGCATATTTTAAGCTGCTGTGTGTTTCCTTAAACTGTTTTTGTGGACACTTTCCACTAAAGTAACTTTTTTACTTTCTCTGTTTAGCTGGAACCCAAGCAGTATTGGAAGGTGAAATTACAGAAGGTACACTCTTGTTTCTTTACACAGAGTTTACAGTTTGACAGTACAGTACGCTCTCTGGCATGTTTAGCGAGTAGGGCCAGGTCCCATAAAAAAATCGCAATACAGTACCAAGACTGTACCTTAAGTGGGATTGAGAATCAGCATCTATTAACATCACAGAGATGTTATTAAATAATGGATCCAACTTAACGTGACTAGTCTTTTACTGGGGAGGGAATAATACACCCAATAAAACATACCTTGCTTTGGCCACTCAGTTGCAAAACTCTTAAAAGAATTCTGCTGTGAATCATGGCTCCTGGTCTTTACCCACAGGCAGGCCCCATTTACGGGCCTTTTAATCATGTTTGTAACAGTGTTTGATACCCTGGGCTGGTCTCGTCCCTTTTGCAGTGTTTGGAAAGGTGTTTTCAAGAATGACTTGGATGTTCACGGAGGTTCACAAAAACAGATCGAAACCTATCCAGCACTGCTTGCCGTTCAGACTGGGAAGATAGCACACACTGACGTCTCTG
>NW_022605596.1:46669-46842 GCF_008692095.1 Etheostoma spectabile | reverse complement strand
ACTGTGACGGTGAGACAAACCGACCTCAGCCACCATTCAAATGATTGTTAATTACATGCGTTGAGTATTGGATGGCATTTTGTAAATACATGGGCAGATATTGTTTACAAGCTTGTGTAGGTATTTATACCCTCAAAGTCTGACAAGAGGTGTGTTATTATATATTTTTGATG
>NW_022605596.1:28235-46659 GCF_008692095.1 Etheostoma spectabile | reverse complement strand
GAACCTGGCTCTTCTCCTGAAGCGTGTAAAAGATTTGAAGACTAACGTTAGAAAATCGGCATTGCAGGTATTGGAAACTGAGTTTTACTAGACTACTTCATGTTTCAAATCTGAATAATAAGTACAGTAACTGATACCTATGTCACCAGTATATAAGTTTCACCCTAGCTTTCTGTGTGGTTTACAAAGAGATGCCTAGATGATCTTTAACCTCCGTCCCTCCACAGGCCCTTGTGGGTCTCCTGAAACACAACGTAATCCCCATGAGCTGGGAGAACCTGGCTATACTGTCAGAGCGGTGCAGAGACCCAGCTGTTTCTGTGAAGAAGAAGGCCCTGCAGTGTATAGGAGAGCTGCTGACTGTAAGTCTCAACCAGCAGCTCTGAGACACAACATTTTGCACAATCATTACTTTTCCCAACAATCTAGTGACGAGAGAAGAAAACGTCTTACAGAATTTCCAATACACATTTAAAAAAAAGAAAATGTGTGTTGTTTTCTCTGACCACCAGGCTAAACCAGAGTGCAGTGTGGTGCAGAAGGCATGGCTTCAGGGCGTGGTGCCAGCTGTGGTAGACTCTGAAAACTCTGTGCAGGACAAGGCCCTGGAGGCTCTGGACCAAGTTCTGCTAAGCCAGGTCAAACCGTACTCTGCCAGTCGCCACCTGGATGCCAGTCAGAGGCTGACCTGGGACCTGCTAGCCCTGCTCTGTCATGACTGCCAGAACCTCAGGTTGGGAAAACTACAGTCATTCATTCATTTGTGTTACATACAAAATAAGAACAGGTCATGCAGAAGAAAAAAGCAGAAATGTGAAATACTAAATACTTTGATTTTTGTATTTAGATTGAAATAGGGATGGGTGATATGGCCTTAAAATCCATATTGCAATATATATTGCAGCCTCTTGCGATAACAATATATGTCACGACCCATTTCAGACCAGGTTACATAAACCCTAAGGAAAGCCAAACTGCTAAATGTATTATTATTTTTTAAAGAGAAAGAAACGTAGTTTTGAGAACATTTACAGTATTCTGATAAACCTATTACATAATGTTGCAGATAAATAAAATTCAAGTACACTAGTTGCAGAGACTTTAACAAAGAAAAAGCTTAAAGTATTGGGTTTCTTTCCTTTAGTGTAAACCATTCTAAAAGGCACTACACTTTCAAAGATGCACAGGTACTTTAATACCGTAAAAACATATTTCAAACAAAGTTTCTTACCTGCAGCCTAGCACATTTCAGCACACACACACACACACACACACATACACACACACACACACACACGGTTGCCAAGTAATGCATGTTGATGCTATCGTAGGCCAATTTTGTATTGTTTATATTGCTCAAACTAGTCAAACCACAATGAAAACTGAATATTAGCACAAAACGTTTAGCAGTCATTTCAATCATTCCTCACTTCTTTACTGACCTTCAAATCGTGTCATTGCTGGGGAAACGATCACACCCCCACTGCTGTTGCTACTTGCTACTATTGTTTTTTTGTCCTTGGTCTGCAGCCGGTATTTCAGCAGGGCCTTCACCATCTGGTCCAAAGAGAACAAGTTCACACAGACTTTCATCACTAACCTGATCTCACACACTGACGCCGATCACGCCGCCGGGGCCTGGTTGCTGCTCTCCAAGGTTGTTGCTTCGTCCCCCAGACTGCCCTATGGGAAGATCCTGGATGCCTGGGACAGCATGGTCAGGTGAGAGGGACACACAATACATATTGACATTTACATTGAGGTCATGTTTTATCTTCAGATATGAATTCAGCGTTACCTAGATGATTTTTAATCATTTTCGTTTGCTCTTAGTTCAAAGGATGTAAATGTGACAACCTGCTGTCATATCCTGTGTGTGATGGGAGACATCGCCAAACATTTGAACGAAGATACCAAGAGCAGAATAGTTAGTAAGTAAATCAAGTGTGGGATGATGGGAAAATTTACAGGATGAGTCTGGAATTGTCATAATCTCTCAAATTCAAAGTTTTTATTGCCATGAAAGTTTCAAGCACATCTGAGCCAGTCCCTCACATTGTAGTCACAGCTTTGCTATTCGGAAATGAACTGAACCGCTTCGCTCTGCTGTTGTTGAAGCTGCCTGTGAAAATCCTAGTTTATACAGTCTATGGTGAAAACCCAGTAAAGCGCAGTGAGACAAAATTGATGTTGTTTATTCAAAGTGTGCGGCGACTGGTGACGACTGCCCCCACTTCCTGGTCATTTCCAACCAATCACATAATTCGTCATGCTCCTCCTGGTAGTGACCCACGTCATGCACAATTCACATTAAAATCAACCCTGATTCAACCCATCTCACAACCTGGGTTGTGAAGCTGAGTTCTCAACCTGGGTTATATCCTGGTTGAGCCGTTGGTGGGAAAGTGGTATAAGCTGAGTAAATCAACGAGGGGTAACCCATTCAAACACGCAGTCTTCCCTGGTTCAATCCTGGTTGAGGCCTGGGGGTGAAAGGGGTATTAGTAATGTAAAGAGCCTTGTGCAGGAGATCACAGTGGATGAATGGGTCAAACACACTGTCACTCCCATGATAAACCTGTCTTTACAATTAGTTGACTTTACATTACATTTAGTAGGTTTTACTGTCTCTAGTAGCTACACCGCACCTGTCCCCCCTCACCATCTACCTACCTGTGCAGTGCCGCTGCATATGAGGAGAGAGCAGAGAGGGGAAGGGCTTCTCCTCAGTCACAAAACAGAAGAGAGCTGGGACTATTTTGGCGTCCACAATAGAGAAATACCTTGCATGCTCGCCAGACAATACTGCCGTCTTTTCTACAGAAAGTCACCAGATTTGTCACTTTTGTGAAAAAAAAGTCGCTGTGGGGTTTGAAAAGTTGCTAAATCTAGTGACAAAGTCTAGAATACAGAGTATAATGTTGAAACAAGTTCACTTAGTTTTATACATGCCAGTTAATATAGAAGCTAAGCTGGGATCACAAAGATTTTTTTAACATAAGCATTTTCTGGCGCAATTTCCGGTCTTCTGTATGTGAACAACTGTCTGTCTCTCTAGATGATCTGATGTCTTGGTTGAAGACTTTTACTTTGTCTCTGGAGGTGATCTGTGCTGCTCTAGAGACTCTTTATCAATATGGCCGCAGTGAAAACATCAAAGAGACTCAGGTTGGTGATCTTTTCACTTTAAAACTGCTGATATACAATAACGGAGCACTGCAATCAAGCTTTTATTGTGCATCGTTTCATAATTGAAAATGTTAGATGCAAAATGTAAACCAAAGACCATAGTTTGGAAAAAGTTCTGTTAAAGTTTGGGCCTTACATAAAAAGAAATAAATGAAAATTGTGGCAGCTTTTGAACTATTCATACTTGTATTTTGTGATTCTACTAGAACATGTTTACATGCATTAATCTTCAAAAAACACTTTGTTTCTCATACTGCCCGTGGCTGCTACACCGGTATTCACCCTCTGTATGAGACGTTCTGTATGACCCTGCTTCTTTAATAACCCCTCCTGAGAAAGCCCAGTCTGCTCTGATTGGCCCGCGTGTTTCCTTGAATCTCCGAATCTCTGCACTGCTCCAGTTTTGTTTCACTAGTAGCAGCTGAAGCCACTGCAAAGGAGTATAAAGCAGAAATTTGTATCTAAAAAATCACCAATAAAGGCTTTTAAACCAAATACTATAGAACCAAAATGTTTCAGAATAAAAATGTGATGTGGAATTGGGAAGAATTTAACAACATTGGCAGCTAAGGCGACATATATTACTTCCGTTAGTATGCAGCTACATGCAACAATGTTAACACCAAATTATCTAAAACAAAAAACAAAAAAGTCCTGCCTGCCTTGAGCCAATGACCAATTGCAGAAGTTTGACTAAGTGTTGCGTAACACAGTCGTGAGTAGAAAAACCTGTTGAAACCTGAGTGTTCAGAACAGTAGGAAATCCAAACGTTTTAGCTCACTGGGAGTTGTCTAAAATACGTTCACCTTTTATTATTTTAAGTTAAGTTTTGGCCACATTTAACATGAAAAACTGACCAACAACAATGTAGATATGTCCACTTTAAGTATTTATGTTCACTCTTTTATTTGTTTCAGGGTGCTGCACCATCTCAGGTGCGGGATAGCTGTGCTTGTCATCTAACTGAATATGCTCTCTCTTCTAGGTAAAACACCTCCACACTCTGGGTGTGGCGTCACTTCACTGTCCTGCCAAGGTTGGCAAGAGGACGGTGCTGCTGGTGGAATCTGTCCTCACAACACATTCTGACAAACTGGCAGGTAGGGAGGATGGACATCTAACAGATACTGTGCTTTTTAAATTTACAGAATCTGCAATAGTGTTATCCTGGTTTGGAGGTTAGAAGAATGAGAATTGCTGAGAGTCGGGGTGTTACCAGGTGTACTTCTATTACAGGCAATTGTGGTAAAATCTTGTCAGGTGTTTGCAAGTCATTTAAAAGTCTTGATATGGCCCAGGTTGAGTTATATTAAGCCAGGATTCAGACTAAAAACTGCCCTGCGTTTAAACACCAAGGGATATGTTGGTGGGGACGTGTTTTTTGAGGTAGTGGGAGGACAATGAAAATTGATACAGGAAATCCAGTTTAAAAAAACAAGTTATGTGTTAAAAGCATAGACTGTATATAAAGATGGACCGTCTAACCGCTCCCCAAAAGTGAAGCCAAAACATTTCAATCACCCTCTGTTGGCTGGCTGCAGTACAGGTCATAGACCCCACCCCCTCCTTGTTAGAGGATGGGAAATGGGCCAAACTAAAGAATCAAAGTAAATGTCAAATACATTTTTCCAAAAAATGGGTAGTTCTAATTAAGCTGATGTTTGTTCAAGTGTGAATTGTCCTTTAAAATTTGGTTTTCATTAATGAATTTGAAGCTACAAAAAAAGGGTGAAACGTCTGTGATTGACTTGCAATTATGTCCGGCGGATGTATGGGTTTCAAATGTGCAAGATGGCAGCGGCCATATCCGGGGTATTTTGGCAGGAGAAACCGTGGGAGAAAGCAGAAACGCAACTTAATCTTTATATATATATATATATATATATATATATATATATATATATTATATATATACACACACACACACAGTCTTTAGTTTTATTTTAAATTGGGACCAAGTTGCATGCTAAGCAGCTAAGGATTAGCTACTAAGCATTTTACTGTGTAAAAATCTGTTGGAAAAACACTGTTATGGCTATTTCTAAAACCTTGTTAGGATTTCTGTACTTTGTTGGTAACATGGCTACCTTGTTCTTTGTGTTGGTCATTGACAGAGTGCGGGGATGAGCTGCCAGCATCACTGCCTCTGTCCCAGTTCAAAGCTAACTCTCTACCAACCAGAGTCCGAGCTCACGGAGTCATTGCTTTAGGTAACCTGTTCTTCTCTGTTTATATCTGCCTCCTCCTTTATGAGAAACCTTGTTCATAGCCTTAACTTCAATGCATTTCTGCTGTCTCATACATTTCAAAGATCTCAATCAGTAATACTTTGATCCCCAGGTAGAAATTGGGTTACATTTTTTTGTTTTTATTTCACACACACAAATACAATTCACATTGAAGAAATATAAAATGCATGTGAGAGTGTGGTTAAAACCTGTTATGGCTTACATTTATAAAAGCAAATGGACAAACAACACAACGGATACCTATGTTTGTTCTAAAAAAACGCCTAGATCTATGATTAGTGTGTCAAAATGCAAGAGTATAAATAAGAACATTGGTTTAAATGTACAGTATTAATGCCCAAGTAAACAACAGTATTTGACATTGAATGATTATTGCACAGAAATGATAAATTATGGGCTTTAGGTGCTGACAGTAGTGAAATAGGTCCAAGGCCCTTGATCCTGTGCTTGACTCCTACGTCATGGAGTGGGTGGGGACATCGTCCCAGAGCACCTAACTGGACAGTACCTCAAGCAATCCTTTTAACATTTCCTCTCCGTTGGCGTTGGTTTAGGTAAAACTGGTCTGGCAGCATGAGGATCTCGTCCAAAAGTACCTGCCGGTGTTTGCCAGAGAACTGAGGTTGGGACAGAGGTTGCGTGCGCAACAATGTGGTTGTGTATGGTGTGACAGTGTGGTCGATACACAACATCGGGGATCTATATCCCAACATCTCTGGTTGTCTGCGGGCAATGAGGCTGTCATCAGGGAGCAGACCCTCATCATGCTGACCAACCTGCTCCAGGTGGGAACTTTTACACATTCTCTTCAAGTTATAGTTTAAAAAAATTGATTTCATTTAGTTATAAAAAGAAAGAAAGAAGGGGATGATATCAAACTAGACTGAGCCATATGGAGGAAAATCAAATACCCAATACCTCAGTGTCGATATGTGACGATAATGTGTGGTGGCTATTGGTGCTTTAACAAAATGTTATTACACAATGACATTTTTAATAAAATATCTCCAGAAATAATTTAATTCGTTAGTGGGTAAAGGTAATAATAGAACAGCTAGAACAGTTTGGTGGTGTCAGAAAAGTACATTAATTTACTGGAATGTAGCCGTTAAAGACAAATTTATAATATTATATTACGATATAGATATATCCAAAACTAAGGACAATCCAGTCTCATATCGTGATATCGATATATTGCCCAGCCTTAGTATCAACATATAATTAGTCCAAAGCTGTTTGCACCCACAAATACAACAGTTATGTTTTTTTTTTCAGTTGACAAATATACCAACAAACGCTAGCGGCAATTTGAAGTCAGCCTTAGAAAGACAACACACATACAACTAGGCTTGAGCAAATCCGAAGGTAAATAGAAAGTAGTGTCTGGTGTGTGGCCAGGTGTATGCATTTGTGTGTCAGCCTATTCCCGCATTTGGGCGAGGTTAATTTCAGACCTTCCCCGTACTGTGTGAAACAGTAGCCATTCATTTTCTTTGTAAATGTAGAGAACTTGATAAAGAAGAATTTTCAAGTGCTTGAATCATTCCTCAATGGAGTTTGTTTTCAACAGCTATTTATTGATTTTACTAAGGTTATTGTTAATAATTTGCATAGTTAATATGTTCTTTGGTGTTCAGTTCATACAGGTTTTTCAAATATCATTAATAAAATATCTTTTTTTTTTTGCATCGATCGTGGGTCAAAATGGTGATATGAAGAATCATGGGTTTGGTGTATCGTTAGAGCCTTCTCAATGGCTTGTTTTCACATGACGTAAGACATCATGTATAGACTATTCCTTTGCAATTTAACACCACATTAGCCTGAGGGTTATGCCAACTAAATTTGGGTCATCATCGATCGACTCTGCATTCCTCCTTCATGCTACTCTGGGAATCTTTAAGCAGGGTGTGTTTTCAGTGTTTATCTATAATTGCCTTTCTTATTTATTTCTAGGAGGAATTCGTCAAATGGAAGGGCTCCCTCTTCTTTCGCTTCATGGTGGCGCTGGTTGACCCAGTCCCTGCCATCGCCAGGTAAATCACACTGCATAGATAAAAAGGTGATTATATAAGAAAACAATTTTAGGACTTAACGTGTTTTAATTCAATTTTAATTAGAGTATCAAATCATAACAAAAGTTATCTCGAGACACTTTACAGATAGAGTAGGTCTAGACCACTCTAATTTACAAAGCCCCAACAATTCCAGTAATTTCCCAAGAGCAACCAATTGATGTGACAGTGGTGAGGAAAACTCCTTTTAGGAAGAAACCTGGGACAGACCCAGGGTCGTGGTAGGAGGAGTCTGACGGTGCAGGTTGGGGTTGTGGTGCACATTGGCAATAACAGTCACAATAAAGATAATGGAACACTGACTACAAATGAAGAGGGAAGGTTGAAGAGGGATGGTAGCTAGAGGAGAGCTGTCCAAGACGACGACTAACGTTTTTATGGACCGATACCACGACCAGGACGGACGTTCGAGGAAACAAATAGCAAAGAAGAGGGAAAAGGAGAAGGAACGCGAAAGTCCGATGTTACATCGGAAAGCTTTTGAAAGTGGCAAGAACTCTGTCGGCAGCAGGGGGGGTGGTGGGGGGGCGAGCTCGCCTCCGTTTTGTTTGACAATACTTCAAAAGTCAACAAGAAGTGACGTCACCCAACTTCGCTTTGAGCAACTTTAAGTTTAGGGACCTCCCTACGCAGTCCACAGCGTTCTTATACGGCAATACATTTGTTAAATACATATGAATTACAGTGCTTTAGTTTTTGTAGCTAGAATATATGTATGAATGTTTTATGAGAACAGCCTGTTTTAGGGAGCATATGTGTATTTATTTTTTGGGGTTTAGCTATAATGTACAACAAGCACAGTGACAGTTTTTACCATTGTAATGTCCAAGACAAAGATTATAGGACACATCTATTCTCCAGTCATACCGTGTTATATGCAGTGCATACTCTGATTTCCACAGGCATTTCACATGAACAAATGAGCGAACACACACAGCTCTGATCTAATATGGCTTAGACTTACAGACTTATACTTCTTTATTAATCTTTTTGGGATGAAATTGAAATTTCCAGCACCTACAGAAATCCACCATAACATAAAACCTATGTGCCTCCTGTTTCCTGTCCCAGTCTGTGTGAATACTGCCTGGTCCACCTGCTGCTGAAGAAGAACTCCGAAATGTTCAGCCAGCACTTCATCGAGTGCATCTTTCACTTCAACTCCTACAACAAACACAAGTCCTACAACAAGTTCCCTCAAAGTGAGAGGTAGGAAGCTGTGTGGATGTTGTTTCTGTCATCTAGTTCACATTTGACTTCATTTTACTTTGATTATTTTCCCAGATGACACTTTTTGTACATATTATTTTTGTTTTTTTTGCTCATTTTTTAATTTTAATTTTTTAAATCTATGCAGAGAAAAGGCTCAATTTTCGCTGAAAGGAGCTCAGCACCGCGAGAAGCGTTTTCGGATCTACCGCTTTCTTGTGGAGCACTTCACGGACACCCAGCGCTTCAACGTCACTATCAAGATCAACCAGACCGTTTTAGGTGAACATGTGTATAGATTGAGAGAACGTTCTCATGCATAAAACCACCAATTCCTTTTCCAGTTCTGTGTGGTCAAAATGTTTTTCTTTCTTTGGTGATGATTTGTGATAAAATGAACTGGTCCCATGGCATGAAAAAGGCACTTTATGAGTTTTGCAGCCTGCCTATGCCCCCCCAGTGGCCAGAAATGGTGAAAGGTGTAAACCGAGCCCTGGTGGGATCCTGCTTGCTTTAAGAAAAGAAGTCAGATGGGTGATCGTGGAATTTCCCCTATGAATCATAAGGGGCAAGTTACCTCCTTTCTCTGCTTTGCCCACACAGGGAATTTGGCCACCCCTCGAGAGAGAGACACTCATGGTTTTCAAACGAGCAAAGTCCTCAAAAGCTCAGATTCAGAAGTGGCACAATACGAGGAAAGCTCTATGTGGGACGGGCTTAGTGGCTGGAATTCTGCACCAAAGCTGAGTTTGGGAAAGAGATACAGTATTAGGGACCACTAAGGTTATAAAAAGAGACTTCAGGTACAGTTTAGGGGACCACTAGGCTATATAAAGAGACTTCAGATACGTATTAGGGGAACACTAAGGTTTTATAAAAGAGAATTCAGAAACAGTATTAGGGGACCACTAGGTCATTAAAAGAGACTTCAGGTACAGTATTAGGGGAACACTAAGGTCTATATAAAAGAGCTTCAGATACAGTATTAAGGGACCACTAAGGTCTAGTAAAAGAGACTTCAGTAAAAGTATTAGGGACCAATAAGGTCTAATAAAGAGACTTCAGATACAGTATAGGGGAACACTAAGGGTTTATAAAGAGACTCAGATACAGATTAGGGCCCACTAAGGTATTTAAGAGACTTCAGACATATAGGGAACACAAGGTTTCGATATAAAGAGACTTCAGATACAGCATTAGGGACCACTAAGGTCTAAATAAAAGCATCGAAAGAGCACCATGTCATTGGACATTTAATGTAAATGTCCACACAGCAGTTTAAAACGAGACTGAATGTGATTTAGAGCCTTATGTTCAATCAGAATTACAACACAGCTATCAATGTGCAGAATATTGAAGTTTGTTAATGAACACAACATCTTCGGGCATCTGGACACATTTTCTTTTTGAATTCTAAACCGTTAACCACCCCCAATTTGCTCCTAGGAAAAATTAAATAAAAACGTGTAACCTCTTTTCCTATCCCAGCATGCTTTGCGGACGAGGAGCTTCCTTTGGATGCAGACGGGGCTGAAATTTTATCTGAGACCTTCAACATCTTGAGTCTGAACGAGATGAAGCTGCAGGCTGTATCTGCTCCAGCAGGGGGTGCTTCAGGGGAGGAACCCGAGGAGGAGAACATGGCCACTATGGCTAAGGTTGTCCTGCAGGCTGCACAGAAGAAGGTGGTGTCGCAGGTAAGCAATGTTTGCCAAGTTACTGGTAGGGTTAGGGATGTTTGGATTTTTATGATGTTTCGATGCCAAAACATAATTCTGATTCCTAAACCGAATCTTGAAAAACTGAAAAATGACATCAAAGAAAGGCTCTTTTATAGTGTTTTTTAAAAGTTGAAAATTATTTAAATGTAACAATATATTAACGTTTTAAAATACTTAAATATATAATTAGTAAACCTACAGTCCCCTAACACACAACTACAAAAAATTTAACAATAAATAACAGTTACACTTTTAATAAGTAACCACAAAATAAATGTTGAGTTTGTAGTCCAACCAGAGCCCAGAGGAAAAATATGGAATTTTAAAAGTTTCCTCCATTTACGGTATCTAGGTAACGGTAGACTACAGAGAAAGTCTGATATTTTTACGTCCGTTTCGGAGCAACAGAGGGAAAATATTTTGACACAATTAAGTGGCACCAAAATTTGCTTGACTCCTACCTAGGTTCCATAGTGGAACTGGGTTTCGGTACCCAACCCTAGATGCTTGTAATCAATTACTTATCCAGTACTTTACAAGGACGTCATTTATGGAAAACTAATGGTGTGCAAAGGAAATCAATTCACATTCATGAATCGATTAAAGCTCTACCAATTTTAAAATTGATTCATGGAATTCCAAAAATCTATTCATACTTTTATTATTTTTTCATTTTGTAACGGCGTGTATACTATCCCGTGGGAAAAGTAACTACCTTTACATACTGTGAATCGTTGTTTTAAATAAAAATCTTTTTTGAATAAAATCAATTTCGAATCGAAGCTTGAGCCTAAAAATCGATAACGAATCGTGACATTTTCCGAATTGTACACCCCTAGAGGAAATATTGCTTAAATTTGGTGATGAATACCATGTATAGCAATATGTGATAATATTAACGGGGTGACACATTGTTATTTCGAATTGATTCATGTCAACATTGAATCATGAGACCAGTAAAGATTCAGACCCCTACTAGTTACTCTGACTTCCATCAAAGCACGATTATACACCATATGATACATTAAAGAATAATTTTAAATCATACAATTATACAGAATAACTCAGTACCCGTAACACAGCTTTTTTTTTTTCCTGCCACACGCATCATTTTTTCCATTAATGACATGCCACTTCACGGCATAGTATTACAGCAGAGGTGTGTCTCTTTTATTGATACATTTCAATATTGATTGATCCAGCATGTGGGATATGGGATTAGAGTGCCTCAGGTCACATAGTTTACGTTACCACCCCCCCCCCACAGCCAGCTAGTGCCCAGCTATTATCATTACAGCAATCTGAATCCCAGCCAACACAAACTCCAGCGCGGGGGGGGGGGTAATATTCACCTTTAGCTGTCTTTACAGTTAAATTTAGTCAACGAAAGGTAACAGTCCTCCGGCAACGACATCTATGTTTAGGCCCCAAAACAACCAGTTATAATTACAACAAGTGAAGGGGGAGATATTTCCAAGAGGAGGGAAGATCTACTGCACAACGTCGGCCATCAGACATCTCCCCCGCCACGGAAGCCAGCCACCCGCACCTGCCAAGACTCTTGAGTAACGTTATAACAAACCCCTTTCCCCCCCGGTGCTGAAAACATCTGAAAGGGGACATGTGAAATGTATTGTGACATTGGGGTTTTGGCTGCTGGCTAATGTTAGCTTGCTCGCTTGCTTGCTAATTGGTCTGCTACCAATACAAATTGAGATAACCGCTATAATCCACAGGTCCAGAAGAAGGCCTTCATAGAGAACACAGTTCCTCTCATCATCAGCCTGAAGAGCCTGCTGGAGCAGAAACGCTCTCCTGTGCTCCGAGACCTCATGTCCTACCTTCAGGTAAGACCACAGCATGGACATGTGGATGCTTTCTGCATATTCATCTGATTAATCCAGCAGCAGTGGATCAGCGGACCGCTAACGTTAAACCCAGCAGCAGCTGGTCAGCTGCTTCCATGTAGTCCATCCCAGCCTTGTGCAGGTCTACAATTTCCAAAGTCCAATCCCTGATGTCCTTACACAAGTCTCTGGTCTTGGCCATTGTGGAGGGGTTGGATTCTTTTGATTGAGTGTGTGGCCAGGTGTCTTTTATACAGGTAACAAGTTCAAACAGGTGCAGTTAATACAGGTAATGAGTGGAGAACAGGAGGGTGTCTTAAAAAAAACCTCTGTGAGAGCCGGTATTCTAACTGGTTGGTAGGTGATCAAATACTTATGTCATGCAATAACATGCAAATAAATTAATAATTTAAAAATAATACAATGTGAATTTCTGGATTTTTGTTTTAGACTTTTATTACAGACATCTACATGCTTTGTAAGTTAGAAAACCTGAAAAATGTTGTAGTGTATCAAAATCTCCCACTGTAGGCCGGACTCTGTGTTGAAAGCGTTGATGTATGAATGCAATGCAGCAACAAGACAGGTTGAGTTATGTTTTTACTTCCATTCATCTGCCGCATCTACTTCTACTGTTGTAGACACAAGAGTCACAAAAAAAGAGGGAAAGTTCTGAAAAATATATGTTTACCCTGAAGCATAAAAAGCTCTTTTGAGGCTGCACCCAACCTTTGTGTGACACTAATTCATAACAAGGGTGACCTTGAGACACTTTACAGATAGAGTAGGTCTAGATCACCTTCTCTAATTTACAAAGACCCAACCATTCCAGTCATTCCCCCAAGAGCAAGCATTTAGTGTGACAGTGTTAAGAAAAACTAACGTTTAGGGAGAAACCTGGGACAGACTCAGGCTCTTGGTGGGTGGTGTCTGACGGTGCAGGTTGGGGGTACGATGAACAGTGGCAATTATAGTCGCAGTAAAGATGATGGAACTAAACTCCATGATGCCGTTGTTCCCATCGGTGACCATGCAAGAACATAGTAACAAGGTAAAGGACTTTTTCCCTGGTGATGAGCAGCTGGCAGTTGAGGTGGAGTTTGCTCTGAAGATGGCTGAGAAGGAGAAAGAGATGGAGAAGCAGATGGACAACTGCAGCTTGACAGGAGACGCCAGGCCTCCAACTACACAGGTCAGTTCACACTACATACACAATGTGTATTTATAATACGGGGTTCCTACGCAGTATGGAAAAGTGTGGAGTTTGATTTTTAGTCATTTCCAGGTCTAGATAAGTACGGAAAAAATAATCAAAAACCAAAAACTCTTTGACCAAGAGATACATATCATAATTTATGGAACGGCCCGGTGAGTTGATCAGATCAGGCCATGTAGACATGGGTAAGAATGGACTAGCTTTTATTGACTGGTGAAACCTCCTCCAATTTATTTGACAAAGATTTGTAAAAGGTTCAGTCTAACCAGAAATACAAAGAAGAATAGGGGTATTGAATTAATATTCAAGGTAACGTCTTATCTCAATATGAAAAATTTAGTGCAGAAGTACTACACAAAACGGCATAAAAATGGAGTTTAATACAAATTATGGGTGGATTAGCTCATTCCTTAGGGATTTGGGTTGGGAATGGAGGGTTGCTGGTTCAAGTCCCTTACGAAAGAATAGTGAGTAGTGTAGCGGGAGGATGGCAGTTCACATCCTGGGTACTGCCAAATGGCTCTTGAGCAAAGCATGCAATCCGGTCCATACTGTGAATCAGTACTTATTTAGCATCTTTTAGTTGACTGAAAATAATACAATACATATAATATTAATTCACTATTGTGATTATTTAGTTTTGGTTCTGGAAGCATTATGATTTTGTTAATGTTTACAGAAATTATTGATTCTTTTCTTACAGTAACATGGTAGGCACAGTTTATGCAGTTCCCACAGTCAGTAAGGTTTAATGGTGATTTTGACTCTTTCCTCGTTCAGTAGGGCTCTCCCATCGGGTCCAGGCCCCTCTCCACTTTCTTTGCCACACCACAGCGCGACGGCCACACCACATGTCTGCCAGGCTGGTACAGACTGACAGGTAGGTCTCCAACCCAGCAGCTAGTCAGTACCAAGGACTCTCTGCAGGGTTTTGTTGGCCTTTGATTGATGACCACTGGTTGTCCATTTTCTTATGTCGGTCACAAAGTTCAGTGACTTTGTGTGTCTAATAATAATTTACATTTCGCTCAAACTGAATCAGACTTCAGTATTGTAACGGCTCAGCTTGGATATACCAAGGAAGTTAATTAAAGGACTATGCCAAATAGTTCATAGTAGGAGTGTCACAAATTTAAATTGAACATCAAGTAAAGAAGATCTGCGATTGTCCCAGTAATTTTTTTCTCTTCTGAAAGAAAAACTGACGTAGCTTAGTGGTAGCCTGCTGCTGCACTTTTGGGATCCCATGGCCTTCTGCAGCGCAGGGAGCATTTTTAAATTTTTTTTTTTACCATTTTGAGTTAAACTCACGGAAGAAGTAGTACCGTTTGTGATGACGTGGGTCGTAAAAGTAAGAGAGAATTTAAGTCATTAAAAAAAAATCTTAAGTTATTTAAAATTAAACGGTGAACAGGGGGAATCAGATTGATGATTAATCGTGCAGGCCTACCATAGCAGCCCAATTATAAAATGATTAAAAGTGTGTACAGCGTGGTACAAAACACGGTTTTGTCTCCATAGTTTTATAAGTCTAGTTCTTGACTATTTTCATAAAGATTTTATAAGACTTGATAGTCTAACACAATGTAGCCGTCTGTGCCGGAAAAACATGGCGAAACCTAATCAAATAGGGACCTTAATATCTAATTGAATTGTGGATTTAGAGAATTTTGAACCCTAGGTGATAGTGCGAGATACAGACAGGAAACATGTGAGACATTGTATGACAGCAACAGTGAATCAGGGACATTGCAATTATGGCGTCTACAATCATTCCATTCCACTTGTAAGATTCCTGTGGTTTCTCTTTATTATTTCATGCATACATATGACATCAGTGAGCGGGAATAAAAAACGTGTGTGTGTGTGTGGTGGTGTGTGTGTTGGTGTGTGTGTGTGGTGTGTGTGTGTACGGTGCGGCAGGAGGAACATGGTTCAGTCAAATCGCTTGGGACTACGAATCTAGGAGACGAGAGGGTTACAAACTGATACTTTCGACGGTACACGCAACAGTTGTGTAATCTTAGTTAGGATTTTCAGGGTCAGAAGGTCAAACACACAAAAAACCAAACATCCATGGGGAATTTAAAGGTGCTTGTCAACTTCAAGAACCAAATCAATTGAATTAAGGTCATCATTCTAATAACCGTGGAATTTTTTTAAGGGTTGTGCGAACATATTTACATACAAGATGATTATTAAAGTGCTGTAGACATCTGCACAGGCATGTATGAACAGAGGGTTGGTGGGAAGGACCAACTGCATTATATATTCCGCCATAAGGTTATGACACGACTAATGCAGCATGTTTGTTAGTAATTAGACTTAAGTGAAGTAAAGGGTAGGTAATTTAAATATTCAATCATTTCCAGATCTTGAAATCATAAACAACTAGTTTGGTTTATCCATACGGAGGAACAGGACCAAAGAGAGAGGAGATCGGAAGGCAGGAGAGCTTTGACTCAAGATTTATTAACAGGGAGTCCAACACGAGAGGGATCACAATTACAAAAAACACAAGGAAAAAGAAAAACAAAGGGTCCCTGAAATGAGTGGAACAAGTACAAAAATCCCCCCTCCCCCCCCAAAAAAAGAAAAATAAGCCAAAGAGAAACAAAAACCGGAACACAGAAATGGGGCAAAAAAACTCACGGAAACAACGACTTAGGGAAAATGCCAGAAACACCAACAGGAAACATGGCAACAGCTAACATAAATACAGGGTAACAAGACAAGAGGGTCTGGAAAACAGGCTGAGAAAACTCAGGTATCCAGGATGCGGGGAAAACACGGAAGTAAAACAGAGTAAGACCAGACGACTCAGCACTTCAAAAAAAACAGGAAAGAACATACACGACACAATACGGGGACACAACCGACGGGACCAAGAAACACACGGACCAGGGAGGATACATCGGAGAGCTACACAAAAACACAACAACGAAACCCGTTTTTTTAATTTTGTTAAACCAATAGATCTACTGAAAGTTTTAATGAGTTTCTGTTTACAGAGTGACATCATCATGTTTACATTTGCTTTTTTACTTTCAGTGATTGCCCAAAGAGAGCTGTGATGACAGAGCCTTCAAGCCACACCAAAGACGATTCCGGTCTCTTTGCAGACTGGTCTGGGGTGACAACCTCGGGTCGGGTTGGTCCGTGCTGTGTCCAACAAATTCTCTTGGTTGAAGAGGAAAGATGGGTTGTTACGTGCTGAGGCTGTTGCCCATCAAAGAGTCTCCTAAACACAAAACAAACAAGAAATGTCCAGGGCAGAACTTTGGAAGCAGGCGGGGTGTTTTAGCTAAAGGCCACTGGCCCAACTGACACGGTCGTGTGACTCGGGTTGTCGGTGGTTGCCGTCGTCCGTCGGCCTGTAGTGTGTCCGACCTGACTTGCTAGATCGCAGGGCGGGATGCGGACTAATGACCAATCAGAGTAGTGGAGTGACAACACGGGATCATGGCAGGCGGGATGAGTGAACTCAAAAATTGACAAATCTTTTTAACTGACTTTTGTGTGATCTGAAATGAAGACAGAATTCCAGCAACTGCCAGGGCCATTTATATCTTAAAGAATGTTGTCGGAAAAATTTTATGTGAAAATATTCTTGTGAAAATATGAGATGTATTCCAAAGAGCGCCGACAGTCGGTTTCATCACCGGCGCTTGGTCATTGTTGGTGCGACAATACAGATAAGCGCCGCCTTCTGTGTGGAAGTAGTATGTCTCGCGCATGCGCATGAACGTCACTCATGTCAATTTGGGGTCCCGAGGAAGTTATTTTTTTGACCAATCGGGGACACTGTCAGCTCTGACTAATTATTCTGCTCGCGGCGTTGGGTGGGGCTGTAAGAGCCCTAGACGCGCTGGGTTTGCATGTGGTTGCTATGACATGAATATCAGTGGCGGAAAAATTGTTCCGTTTCCCCTTCCACTTGTGATTGGACTGCTGGGTTAACAAAGGTGTGAGTGCACGTGTTATTTTACCTAAAGCATAATCAGTTCAGTGACCAGAAAACGAAAAAAAAACAGGATAGGAAAAAGGGCCTCGTAAGCTGCTGCAGTAGGTCAATACGCCGCGACTCCCATTGCAAATATTTACACCCTTGTGTGTCCTGGGCAAATGTGACCACTTTGTTAGATCCAAATTATGGGTTCTTTGAAACCAAATTTCCCATAATACAAATGAAAGCGTGGATGTCGTTGTTGGAAGCCACGTAAAATTGAATGACTTATCGTGAACTGTGCGGTTTTTTTTTTTTTCAATTTGTACAGCATTTAAACAAACTGCAATCCATCAACATCCTATGAGCTTAACTAAGAGTCCAAAAAATAATCACAATTTCGGGGGGTGTAGTTAGCAACAAAATATAGGATTTATTTAAAAAGTGAAAACGTTTCAAAAAGCCGTTCCAAAAACATTGAGAAAAAATAAGTTGATTTGCAATTTTTGAACCGAAGGCAACACAAGTTCAATCTATGGAAGAACATCACAGGGTTAAAAAAAAAACGGGCCTGCAAGAAAACACTCCTTTGGTGCAACACATTTACCTAGGTGAGTGTATTCTGTGCCTGTGGTGAGTTATAACAATATAAAGATAACTTCCCCTCCATCGTATGGTTGTAGAAGGTAGCTACGTAGAAGTCGGAGTGATTGGGTCGACGCAGTTGTCCACCACTCCAGTTCTGGTGTTGCAATCCGAACTTTTATTCTTTGGGTGAAAGATGGGCCCGGGTTATTTACTGCGTGGGGTGCTTTGAGTGTCAAGTCAAGTTCAATTTATTCTAATACACAATATGTGCCAGACATACAGACAATTAAAAACTATTATATCTTGAACCCGGCAATCTTTGCATGATGGACACATAAAAAAAAAATAAAAATGAAGAAAAGGATAAAGACAGAGTACAATAT
>NW_022605596.1:27623-28210 GCF_008692095.1 Etheostoma spectabile | reverse complement strand
TTCAAAATAATATTGTGACATGGAATTGGGAAGAATTTAACAACATTGGCAGCTAAGATGACATATTTTACTGCCGTTAACATTGTTGCATGTATCTACATGCTAACACCACATTATCTAAAACAAAAAACAAAAAAAGTCAAATGCCTACCTTGAGCCAATGCCTTCAGAAGTTTGACTAATGTTGCGTACACAGTCGTGAGTAGAAAAAACTGTTGAAACCTGAGTGTTCAGACCAGTAGGAAATCCAAACGTTTTAGCTCACGGGGATTTGTCTAACATACGTTCACCTTTTATTATTTTAAGTTAAGTTTTGGCCACATTTAACATGAAAATCTGACATTATAACAATGTAGATATGTTCCACTTTAAGTATTTATGTTCTGGGGCTTGACCAGTGTCAATTTGATATTGATGATGATGATGATGTGTTTTAAATAATGACGCGGTGTAGAGTTTCAACTTTAACTTAACGTTGCTTTATACTTGTAAAGTTTTAGATTTTCTGCAGAATATAAACTTGTGTAATTCCAGCTTGGAGCAGGCACAACTCATCAGCCAATATTCATATTTTCTCAATATGATGT
>NW_022605596.1:27413-27613 GCF_008692095.1 Etheostoma spectabile | reverse complement strand
CTGTCCTCCATCATGATTTAACCAAAATATAATAAAATATACACCAATTCCTTCTTGTAGTTTCTGACATGTTATATGTGATTTATTCTGTTTTCTTCAGGCTTTCCTGAACCACCACTGTGGTGAGCTGGTGTCGGTCTGCGAGGCCTATTTAGCTGGCATCATCCTGAGTGAAAACGGAGCCCAGAACTTCAATGAGG
>NW_022605596.1:26704-26827 GCF_008692095.1 Etheostoma spectabile | reverse complement strand
GGATTACCACAGGGCTCAACGGTAAGTTTTTAAATTGGTTGTCTGCTTGGCAACCAGGCATCTAAACAGCTAAATTACTGGAATTGTTGGTTCTTTGTAAATTATAGATGTAAGTATCTATAA
>NW_022605596.1:26529-26646 GCF_008692095.1 Etheostoma spectabile | reverse complement strand
GCGGTCCACAAACCAAAGGGTGACGTCACTGATGCTACAGTACGGCCATTATTTTTACTGTCTATGATCTCGCCGGAGGACTAAAACTAAGAAAAAAAGTTCTTTGCAAATTAGTGT
>NW_022605596.1:26417-26519 GCF_008692095.1 Etheostoma spectabile | reverse complement strand
ATCACTCTTTTATTTGTTTCAGGGTGCTGCACCATCTCAGGTGTGGGATAGCTGTGCTTGTCATCTAACTGAATATGCTCTCTCTTCTAGGTAAAACACCTC
>NW_022605596.1:26085-26219 GCF_008692095.1 Etheostoma spectabile | reverse complement strand
GTTATCCTGGTTTGGAGGTTAGAAGAATGAGAATTGCTGAGAGTCGGGGTGTTAACAGGTGTACTTCCGTTACAGTCAATTGTGGTAAAATCTTGTCAGGTGTTTGCAAGTCCTTTAAAAGTCTTGATATGGCC
>NW_022605596.1:24429-26056 GCF_008692095.1 Etheostoma spectabile | reverse complement strand
GACTAAAAACTGCCCTGCGTTTAAACACCAAGGGATATGTTGGTGGGGACGTGTTTTTGAGGTAGTGGGAGGACAATGAAATATGATACAGGAAATCCAGTTTTAAAAAACAAGTTATGTGTTAAAAGCAGCTAGGCTGTAGATAAGATGGACCTCTAAAATTAACCTAACCTTCCAGCAAACAACCCTGTGTCATCCCAAAAGGTTTGTAGGAAAAGCCCCGTAAGAAACGACTTCTCAATCACGGACCTATCCACGGGGGTGGTACTCGCGGACGGGACGAAAAAAAGACTGGAAAATGTTTAAACCAGGTGAATTGAACAGATGCTACCAACAAACACGGACTGACTGCCATTGTCTAAAGCTCGATTAGGGTACGCATTTGGAGACTTATCGTGTCGTACAGCTATCGTGTGTATGTTTCCTGTCGCCCCACATTGTTGCGCATCCACATGATACACGCCTTCCGCGATTGTGCTAAAGTGGTGACTTATTCTAATATCGCTTACACTTAAACTGATATAGGTCCTTTTTAGATGTGGATAAAACACTTTAAAAATCTGCCACCGTCCAAGGCAGAGGCATTGCTCAGCTTCTGTGTTTGGTACTCCTTCCTGCTTCTCCAAACGCAGACGCCATCTACTAGGTAAAACACTGAGTATGGAGAAGAACCTCATACAAACCTCCCTTAAAACCTTCTTCGAACTATGCTTTAATCTTGTTCAACCACAAAAACTCCAAACCTTTTTAAACCATTATTTTTGATGGTGTCTTTTGTGCTTTACATTACATGCTTCTCACCTTTAATCATCATTGTATGTTTCAGCATTTCCTGCACCAGTGTCACTTACGCAGATATTTATTGGACTTGGCGTGACTTGGACCTGTTTTGAGGCGGTATTTCTTTTACTAATGAGGGGCTGCTGTCATGTGTTGGACCTGCCATCTCTTGTAAAAAGGTACTGAGGAGAAAAAGTATTTGGGACCCATCTGTGGTGGTAAACATGAGATGCTTGTTATATGTGATCACTTGAAGAAAATGGCGTGCCGGTTATGAAAGCAGTTTTAAGTCTGTCTAACTTCAGAGAATTAAAGAGGCTATGGCAGTGTAGTCCAAATAAAAGACTTGTTGAGATCAAAAACTCTCTGCTCTCAAAAATAATAAAAAATATATAGCATGATCGAAACCCATTGATCTGAGTTTAACTTGACCAACCTTTCTACAGATGCAATACCTGCTCAAACTATGCAACTGGTTGAGTTTCATCTGAATGCGTGAAGACAAAAAACATCAACTGCCTTCATTCCCTATCAATAAGGAACTTAAAATCCAGATTTTTAGCTGGCAAATACAAAATCTTTATTGTTAACACTATATATTTTGCGGAATATGATTGGAACATGAACTTGAATTCAACATCCTGTATACCGGTATATATATATATCTATCTATATCTATATATATATATAATATATAATATCTATATATATATATGGTCACCCAACACAACTAACGGCTTAAATAGGGGGTAAAGACCGTGACATTTGCGACAAAATCAGGGACTTGTTAAAAACTTTAAATTGGTCCTCTATACACGCAGCTGCATTCATTAACCATTGATTATCG
>NW_022605596.1:24048-24404 GCF_008692095.1 Etheostoma spectabile | reverse complement strand
CCCCACCCCCTCCTTGTTAGAGGATGGGAAATGGGGCAAACTAAAGAATCAAAGTAAATGTCAAATAAATTCTTCCAAAAAATGGGTGGTTCTGATCAAGCTGATGTTTGTTCAAGTGTGAATTTGTTTATAAAATTTGGTTTTGATCAATTATTTGAAGCCAAGAAAACAGGGTGAAACATCTGTGATTGACTTGCAGTTGTGTCCAGCTGATGTATGGGTTTCAAATGTGCAAGATGGCAGCGGCCATATCCGGGATTTTTTTGGCGGAAGACACCGTAGGAAAAAGCAGAAACCAAACTTAATCTTTATATATATATATATATATATATATATATATATATATATATATATAT
>NW_022605596.1:23404-23510 GCF_008692095.1 Etheostoma spectabile | reverse complement strand
AGAGTGTGGTTAAAACCTGTTATGGCTTACATTTATAAAAGCAAATGGACAAACAACATAAAGGATATCTATGTTTGTTCTAAAAAAACGCCTAGATCTATGATTA
>NW_022605596.1:20833-23394 GCF_008692095.1 Etheostoma spectabile | reverse complement strand
ATGCAAGAGTATAAATAAGAACATTGGTTTAAATGTACTGTATTAATGCCCAAGTAAACAACAGTATTTGACATTGAATGATTATTGCTCAGAAATGATAAATGATGGGCTTTTAGCTGCTGACAGTAGTGAAATAGGTCCAAGGGGCCCATTTTATTCCTGTCGCTGACCTCAGACGTCTGGAGTGGTGTGTTGACAAATCGTCCAAAATGACACCTAACTTGGCAGTAACCTCTACGCAATCCGTGCTTTAACATTCCTCTCGTTGGCGTCTGTTTAGGTAACTTGTCTGCAGCATGAGGATCTCGTCCAAAAGTACCTGCCGGTGTTTGCCAGAGAACTTGAGGTTGGGACAGAGGTTGCCGTGCGCCACAATGTGGTTGTGATTATGTGTGACCTGTGTGTTCGATACACCAACATCGTGGATCATTATATCCCCAACATCTCTGGTTGTCTGCGGGACAATGAGGCTATCATCAGGGAGCAGACCCTCATCATGCTGACCAACCTGCTCCAGGTGGGAACTCTTCTACACATTCTTCTTCACTAGTCTATAGTTTTAAAGAAAAGAAAAGGGATGATATCAACTAGGACTGGGCGATATGGAGAAAATCAAATACCAAATACCTCAGTGTCGATATTGTGTGGTTGGCTATTGGTGCTTTAACAAAATGTTATTTACACAATGGCATTTTTGATAAAGATTCTCCAGAAATAATGTAATCACTTAGTGGGTAAAGGTAAATAATAGAACAGCTAGAACAGTCTGGCATGTTCAGAAAAGTACATCATTTTACTGTAATGCAGCCGGTAAAACCAGGTGAAGACAACACTTATCATATTATGATGTATCAAAAATCTAAGACAATATCCAGTCTCATATCGTGATATCAATATATTTCCCAGCCCTAATATCCACATATATTATTATGTCCAAAGCTATTTTTGCACCCACAAAGACAACAGTTATGGGTTTTTTTTTTTCAGTTGACTTAATATACCAACAAACGCTAGCGGCAATTTGAACTCAGCTTTAGAAAGACAACCACCTAACAACTCAGCTACTGAGCAAATCAGATCCAGGGACATGCTTAAGAAGTTTGAGTTTCTTGAGTGGAATAAATACTTTACATGTTATGTTACACTTATTCTTGAGATTTGTCACAGGAGATTGGGAATTTGAGTTTGGAGATCGCACAGAACTTGGCAAAAAACAGGAGAAAGCACCAGCTTTACTGTCGTATTTAACACACACACACACACACACACACACACACACACACACACACACACACACACATTTATAATGTACTGTACATGCACAGTAGATGCTGTGTATTTAAAATAATAGCTATCATAATTTTAATTTACTCCTGCATACTTTGCTATCTTCATTGCACTATTGTCTCAACCTGTTTTTATTGTTTCTGAATATAGTGTGTATATATTGTTTGTTTGGTTGATTGTTTTGTATGAGTAAGCACATAGTGAGCAATACAATCCCAAGCAAAATTCCTCGTATGTGTCTACATACCTGGCAAATAAAGCTGATTCTGATTGGCTAATATACCTACAGTGTATAAATAGCACTTATACGCTGTGTAAAACACTACAAACGTTTGTGTGAAAAGAATTTTACAAATATATACAGTATACACACAAAGACACTATCTATTATTGATATTTAGATCGTCTCTCCATCCAAATCTGCATGTGGGCTTAAAATCATACACCCTCCACTTAATTTGCATAAATTATTTTCTCCAGTTTAGAGAGATCTGTTCAATCCTCTAGGAAGACTTGACTCAAATGTAGGGCTGTAACAATATGCGATATAAAACAGAAAGTGCGATACACAGATCCACCCAGCTATGAGAAAGCAGAATCGCGACACACCCCTTCCAACTCCCAGAGTTATCCTTCCTGTCCAGATCACAAGATCACATCGCAAGTTGGGTTTTAAGCTCTTTTTTTTCTGCTTGTGGAGCTATGTGACACATGAAACTATATCAACGAGGACCGGCGAGTTAAATCAGCCGTCCAAGAGTAGGCTACACCAGGCAGACACACAGCTGACAACCTGCAGGTGGAAGCGGCGGAGACGGGCTCAGACATACACGCCACGGAAAGTGGCTGCATGATTTTACTTAGGTATATTGTTAATAATTTGCATAGTTAATATTGTTCTTTGGTGTTCAGTTCATACAGCTTTTTCAAACATCATTTAATAAAAATATCTTTTTTTTTTGTATCGAATCGTGGGTCAAAAATGGCGATATGAACCGAATCATGGGTTTGGTGCATCGTTAGAGCCCTACTCAAATGGCATGTTTTTGCATGGCGTATGACATCATTGTATAGACTATTCCTTTCCAATTTAACACCACATTAGCCTGAGGGTTATGCCAACTAAATTTGGGTCATCATCGATCGACTCTACATTCCTCCATCATGCTACTCTGGGAATCTTTAAGCAGGGTGTGTTTTTGATGTTTATCTATAATCGCCTTTCTTATTTATTTCTAGGAGGAATTCGTCAAATGGAAGGGCTCCCTCTTCTT
>NW_022605596.1:20060-20823 GCF_008692095.1 Etheostoma spectabile | reverse complement strand
GTGGCGCTGGTTGACCCAGTCCCTGCCATCGCCAGGTAAATCACACTGCATAGATAGAAAGGTGATAAATAAGAAAATAATATTAGGACTTAACATGTTTTAATTCAATTTTATTTATATTATCAAATCATAAAAAAAGTTGTAACTGTAAACTACTATCCCTGTATGGATGTGATATGAATTGATGTGATTTGTTGTCGGCCTGGCTGAAGATAAACACTTTGTGAAACATGAACAACCACAAACACTGAACACTGTAGAACGTTTTTTTTATTATCCAGTTTGACAGTCAGTCATAATGGAAAAAGAACATAAATAAACTACTTTAACGTAGATTTGCTTTAGGGCTTTATTATGTGGTATTGGATCAGTGCATAAACTCCAGTACTTCACAACACCAGTGTTTTAGGCCGTATCAGAGGCGATACCGATACTGGTATCGGAACATCTCTAGTCCTAGTAGTTCATGTCATAGCAGGGCACTGCAGGGCGATACAGGGTGTAGCGTTTCATAGCAGAGCATAGGTGGACATGAACACACAGCAAACACACAGAGCTACTCTGATCTAATATTGCTTGGACTTAGAGACGTAGATTTCTCTTTATTAATCTTTTTTGGGATGACTCCCGCAAGGAAATTTAAATTTCCAGCACCTACAGAAATCCACCATAACATATGTGCCTCCTGTTTCCTGTCCCAGTCTTTGTGAATACTGCCTGGTCCACCTGCTGCTGAAGAAGAACTCCGAAATGTTCAGCCAGC
>NW_022605596.1:19751-20036 GCF_008692095.1 Etheostoma spectabile | reverse complement strand
TCAACTCCTACAACAAACACAAGTCCTACAACAAGTTCCCTCAAAGTGAGAGGTAGGAAGCTGTGTGGATGTTGTTTCTGTCATCTAGTTCACATTTGACTTCATTTTACTTTGATTATTTTCCCAGATGACACTTTTTGTACATATTATTTTTGTTTTTTTTGCTTATTTTTTAATTTTAATTTTTTAAATCTATGCAGAGAAAAGGCTCAATTTTCGCTGAAAGGAGCTCAGCACCGCGAGAAGCGTTTTCGGATCTACCGCTTTCTTTTGGAGCACTTCACG
>NW_022605596.1:18820-19739 GCF_008692095.1 Etheostoma spectabile | reverse complement strand
CCCAGCGCTTCAACGTCACTATCAAGATCAACCAGACCGTTTTAGGTGAACATGTGTAGAGATTGAGAGAAAGTTCTCATGCACAAAACCACCAAGTCCTTTTCCAGTTCTGTGTGGTCAAAATGTTTTTCTTTTTTTGGCAATGATATAAGTTAATAAATGAACTGGTCCCATAGGTGTATTCAGAGCCCTGGGTATCCTGCTTTGCCTTTGAGAAATTGAAAGCTCAAATGGGTTGATCTAGAATCTTCCCCTAATAAGGTCATAAGGGGCAAGGTTACCTCCCCTTTCTCTCCTTTGCCCGCCTAGAGAATTTGACCCACCCATGAGAGAGAGACATGGCTTTCAAACAAGTCCTCAAAAGCTACAGACTCAGAAATGGCACATACTAAGGAAAGCTCCTTGTGGGACTGGTTCTAGTGGCTGGAATTCTGTACCAAGGCTGAATTTTGGGAAAGAGACTTCAGATACAGTATTATGGACCACTAAGGTCTATATAAGAGACTTCAGATACAGTATTAGGACCACTAAGGTCTATATAAGAGACTTCAGATACAGTATTAGGGGACCACTAAGGCTATATAAAGAGACTTCAGATACAGTATTAGGACCACTAAGGTCTATATAAAAGACTTCGATACAGTATAGGGACCACTAAGGTCTATATAAGAGACTTCAATACTTATTAGGGACCACTAAGGTCTAATAAAGAGAATTCAGATACAGTTATAGGGGACCACCTAAGGTCTATATAAAGAGACTTCAGATACAGTATTAGGGACCACTAAGGTCTATATAAAAGAGACTTCAGATACAGTATTAGGGACACCTAAGGTCTATATAAAGAAACTTCAGATACAGTATTAGGGACCACTAAGGTCTATATAAAAGAGACTTCAGATACGTAATTGGGACCACA
>NW_022605596.1:17045-17295 GCF_008692095.1 Etheostoma spectabile | reverse complement strand
GACCACTAAGGTCTATATAAAAGAGACTTCAGATACAGTATTAGGGACCACTAGGGTCCACATTTAATGTAAATGTCCACACAGCAGTTTAAAACAAGACTGAATGTGATTTAGAGCCTTATGTTCAATCAGAATTACAACACAGCTATCAATGTGGCAGCATATGAAGTTGTAATGAAACACAAATCGGTAGGGCATCTGGACCACATTTCTTTGGAAGTCTAACCGTAACACCCCCCAATTGCTCCTT
>NW_022605596.1:16883-17020 GCF_008692095.1 Etheostoma spectabile | reverse complement strand
TAAATAAAAACGTGTAACCTCTTTTCCTATCCCAGCATGCTTTGCGGACGAGGAGCTTTCTTTGGATGCAGATGGGGCGGAAATTTTATCTGAGACCTTCAACATCTTGAGTCTGAACGAGATGAAGCTGCAGGCTG
>NW_022605596.1:16440-16723 GCF_008692095.1 Etheostoma spectabile | reverse complement strand
TATGATGTTGATGCCAAAACATAATTCTGATTCCTAAACCGAATCTTGAAAAACTGAACTTTTTTAAATGTAACAATATATTAACGTTTTAAAGTACTTAAATATATAAGAAATAAACCTATGTCACCTAACACACAACTACAATAATTTAACAGGAAATAACAGTTACACTTTTAACAAGTAACTACAAAATAAATGTTGAGTTTGTAGTCCAACCAGAGCCCGGAGGGAAAATATGGAATTTTAAAAGTTTCCTCCATTTACGGTATCTAGGTAACGGTAG
>NW_022605596.1:14590-16415 GCF_008692095.1 Etheostoma spectabile | reverse complement strand
TTGGTGCACTTATTTGTCAAAATGTTTTCCCCTTGTTGCTGCCGAAACGGACGTAAAAATATCAGACTTTTCTCTTAGTACTACTAGTTACCTAGAATACCGTCAATGGAGGAATACTTTAAATTCCATATTTTTCCTCTGGGCTCTGGTTGGACTACAACACTCAACATTTATTTTGTGGTTAACTTCTTAAAAGTGTAACTGTTTTATTGCTAAATTTTGTATTGTGTGTTGAGGGACTGTAGGTTTACTAATTATATAGTTAGTATTTTAAAAACGTTAATATATTTTTTAGCATTTAAAATTTTCAACTTTTAAAAACACTATAAGACCTTCTTCTTTTGATGTCATTTTTCAGTTTTGCAGATGTCGGTTTAGGAATCAGAATAGTTTTGGCATCAACAGCATCATAAAACATCCCCACACCTACCCTACCAGTACCTTGTCAAACATTGCTTACCTTGCGACCCACCCTTCTCGTTGCAGCCTGCCGACACACCTTATGCCATATGTGCGCATGTTTCTCCTGCTCGGGTTACCTCCCCTGCAAGCCCCCTCTGCTTGAGCAGATACAGCCTGCCCAGTTCTTCATCTCGTTTCAGCTTAATCGATGTTGAAGTCCTCAGAAAAATTTCAGCCCCGTCGCATCCAAAGGAAGCCCTCTCGTCCAGCAAGCATGCTGGGACTAGAAAACGAGGGTTACACCATTTTTTATAATTTATTTTTCCTAGGAGCAAATTGGTGTGGTTAACTGGTTTGTAGAATCAAAAAGAAAGGTGTCCAGATTCCCCGAAGATGGGGGTTCATGTAACAAACTTCAATTATCTGCACATTGATAGCTGTGTTTGATTCTGTTGAACATAAGCCCTAAATCACATTCATTCTCGTTTTGTAAAAACTGCTGTTTGGGACATTAACATTCAATTCCAATGACATGGGGCCTCTTTTCGCTGCTTTTTATTTAGACGCTTTAGTGGTCCCTAATGCTGTATCAAGTCCTTTCTATAGACCTTATTGTTCCCTAATACTGGGGTTTATCTGAGTCTCTCTTAATATAGACCTTAGTGTCCCTAATACTGTATCTAAAGTCCTCTTTCATAAAAACCTGTAGTGTGTCCCCTAATACTGTATCTGAAGTCTTCTTATTATATATACCTTATTGTTCCCCTAATACTGTAGCAAAAAAAAAAAAAAAAAAAAAAGGCTCTAAGAATTTGCTTGACTCCTACCGGTTCCATAGTGGAACTGGGTTTCGGTACCCAACCCTAGTTGCTTGTAATCAATTACTTATCCATTACTTTTACAAGGACGTCATTTATGGCAAACTAGGGGGGTGCAAAAGAAATCAATTCACATTCATGAATCGATTAAAGCTCTACCAATTTTAAAATGAATTCATGAAATTCCAACATTCAATTCATATTTTTTCATTTTGTAACTGCGTGTATACTATCACGTGGGTAAAGTAACTATATTTACATACTGTGAATCGTTTTAAATGAGAATCTTTTTTGAATCAAGGCTTGAGCCTAAAAATTGCTAACAAATCGTGACATTTTTGGAATCGTGCACCCTAAGAGGAACTATTGCTTGAATTTGTTGATGAAAACTATTTATAGCTATATTTAATTATATCGAGGAGGCGACACATCGTGATATCGAATCGCTTTAAATCGACATTGAATCTTGAGACCAGTGAAGATTCCGACCCCTACTAGTTACTCTGACTTCCATCAAAGCACAACTATACACCATATGATACATTAGAGAATAATTTTAAATCATACAATTATACAGAATTACTCAGTACCCGTAACACAGCTTT
>NW_022605596.1:13675-13778 GCF_008692095.1 Etheostoma spectabile | reverse complement strand
AGTTCAAACAGGTGCAGTTAATACAGGTAATGAGTGGAGAACAGGAGGGTGTCTTAAAAAAAACCTCTGTGAGAGCCGGTATTCTAACTGGTTGGTAGGTGAT
>NW_022605596.1:13326-13665 GCF_008692095.1 Etheostoma spectabile | reverse complement strand
TGTCATGCAATAACATGCAAATTAATTATTTAGAAATTATACAATGTGAATTTCTGGATTTTTGTTTTAGACCTTTATTAGAGACATCTACATGCTTTGTAAGTTAGAAAACCTGCAAAATTGGTAGTGTATCAAATACTCCCCACTGTAGGCAGGACTACTGTGTTGAAATGCATTAGATGTATGAATGCAATGCAGCAACAAGACAGGTTGAGTTATGTTTTTACTTCCATTCATCTGCCGCATCTACTTCTACTGTTGGAGACACAAGAGTCACAAAAAAAGAGGGAAAGTTTTGGAAAATGTATGTTTGCCCCTGAAGCATAAAAAGCTCTTTTG
>NW_022605596.1:12881-13316 GCF_008692095.1 Etheostoma spectabile | reverse complement strand
CAACCTTTGTGTGACACTAAATCATGATCGTGATCTTGAGACACTTTACAGAGAGAGTCTGACGGTGCAGGTTGGGGGGTACGATGAACAGTGGCAATTATAGTCGCAGTAAAGATAATGGAACTAAACTCCATGATGCCTGTTTCCATCAGGTGACAGAAGAACCACCATCGTAACAAGGTAAGACTTTTCCTGGGATGCAAGGTGGTCAGTTGAGGTGGAGTTTGCTCTGAAGATGGCTGAGAAGGAGAAAGAGATGGAGAAGCAGATGGATAACTGCAGCTTGACAGGAGACGCCAGGCCTCCAACTACACAGGTCAGTTCACACTACATACACATTGTGGATTTACGTATAATACGGGGTTTGATTTTTAGTCATTTCCAGGTCTAGATAAGTAGGGAAAAAATAATCAAAACCAAAAATCCTCTTGACCA
>NW_022605596.1:12479-12871 GCF_008692095.1 Etheostoma spectabile | reverse complement strand
TAATCATAATTTTATGGAAACGGCCCAGGTGATTGATTCCAGATCTAGTCCATTTAGACATGGGTAAGATATGGACTAGCTTTTATTGACTGGTGAAACCTCCTCCAATTTTATTTGACAAAGATTTTTAAAAGGTATCAGTCTAACCAGAAATACAAAGAAAATAGGGGTATTAATTAATATTCAAGGTAAACGTCTTTATCTCAAATATGAAAATTTAGTGCAGAAGTACTACACAAAACGGCAATAAAAATGGATTTAATACAAATTATGGGTGGTATTAGCTCATTTCCTTAGGGATTTGGGTTGGGAACTGGAGGGTTGCTGGTTCAAGTCCCTGTACAGACCGAAGTAGTAGTAGTAGTAGCCGGAGAGATGCCAGTTCACCTCCT
>NW_022605596.1:12363-12469 GCF_008692095.1 Etheostoma spectabile | reverse complement strand
AATGGGCTCTTGAGCAAAGCATGCAATCCTGGTCCATACTGTGAATCATGTACTGTATATAGCATCTTTTTAGATTGACTGAAAAATAAATACAATACATGATAAT
>NW_022605596.1:11937-12353 GCF_008692095.1 Etheostoma spectabile | reverse complement strand
CTATTGTGATTTATTTAGTTTTGTTTCTGGAAGCATTATTTTTTATAATGTTTAAGAATTATTGATTTTCTTTTCTTACAGTAACAGTGTAGGCCAGTGTATCGCAGTTCCCCACAGTCAGTAAAGGTTTAATGGTGATTTTGCTCTTTCCTCAGTGTTCAGTCCAGGGCTCTCCCATCAGGTCCAGGCCCCTCCTCCCCTTTACCTTTGCCACACCACAGCTGCTACGTCCACACCCCATGTCTGCCAGGCTGGTACAGACTGACAGGTAGGTCTCCATCCCAGCAGCTAGTCAGTACCAAGGACTCTCTGCAGGGTTTTGTTGGCCTTTGATTGATGACCACTGGTTGTCCATTTTCTTATGTCGGTCACAGAGTTCAGTGACTTTGTGTGTCCAATAATAATTTACATTTCGC
>NW_022605596.1:9642-11912 GCF_008692095.1 Etheostoma spectabile | reverse complement strand
CGTGCCTTTTATTCCAGCTGAGCCGTTACATACTGAAGTCGGATTCAGTTTGAGCGAAATGTAAATTATTATTGAGCACACACAGTCACGTGACTCTGGTAACCGACATAAGAAAATGGACGACCATGGTCATCAATCAAAGGCCACAAAACCCTGCGAGAGTCCTTGGTACTGACTAGCTTGCTGGGATGGAACCCTCCTGTCGTCTGACCACCTGGCAGACATGGGGTGTGGACGTAGCAGCTGTGGTGTGGCAAAGGTAAGGGGGAGGGGGCCTGGCCTGATGGAGAGCCCTGGACGAACACTGAGGAAAGAGCAAAATCCCCATTAAACCTTTACTACGCGTGGGAACTGCGAACACCTGGCGTACACTGTTATTGTAGAAAAAAAAGTCAACAAATTCTTAAACATTCTCAAAAAGTAATGCTTCCAGAAACAAACTAATAAATCACAATAGTGAATGTAATATTATCATGTATGTATTTATTTTTTCAGTCAATCTGAAAAAGTGCTATATACAGTACGTCATTCACAGTATGGGCTGGGATGCATGCTTTGCTCAAGAGCCCATTGGCATACCCAGGAGGTGAATGGCATCTCTCCGGCTACCAGCCCACTCATACTTCGTCGTCTGTACAGGGACTTGACCAGCAACCCTCCGTTCCCAACCCAACACCTCAGGAAATGAGCTATAACCACCCATAACTTGTATTATCCATTTTTAATGCCGTTTTTGTGTACGACTTCTTCACTAAATTTTCACATTTGAGTAAAGACGTTTACCTTGAATATAATTAGTAGCGCTAACTTCTTTGTATTTCTGACTCAAATGGTTAGACTGTTACCTTTTAAAAATCCTTGTCAAATAAAATCGGGAGTAGTTTCACCATTCACATAAAAGCTAGTCCAATCTTACACTGTCTAACTGGGGCTAGATCTGAATCACTCCCTGGGCCGTTTCCATAAAATTATGAATAGTGGTTATCTTGGTCAAAGGATTTTTGTGGTTTTGATTTTTTTTTCCCTACTTATCTAGACCTGGAAATGAACTAAAAATCAAACCCCGTATATACGTAAATCCACAATGTGTATAGTGTGAACTGACCTGTGTAGTTGGAGGCCTGGCGTCTCCTGTCAAGCTGCAGTATCCACTGCTTCTCCAATCTCTTTTCCTCCTTCTCAGCCATCTTCAGAGCAAACTCCACCTCAACTGCCGCTGCTCATCCCAGGGAAAAAGTCTTTACCTTGTTAGATGTTCTTGCATGTCACCTGATGGGAACACAGGCATCATGGGTTTAGTTTCCATTATCTTTACTGCGACTATATGCCACTGTTCATCGTACCCCCCAACCTGCACACCGTCAACTCTCTCTGTAAAGTCTCAGATCACGATCAGATTTTAGTGTCACACAAAGGTTTGGTGCAGCCTCAAAGAGCTTTTTATGCTTCGGGGCAAACATACATTTCCAAAACTTTCCCTCTTTTTTTGTGACTCTGTGTCTCCAACAGTATAGTAGATGCGGCAGATGATGGAAGTAAAAACATAACGTCAACCTGCTCTTTGTTGCGCAGTGCATCATACATCTAATGCATTTCAACCAGTATCCCTGCCTAAGTGGGGCTATATTTGATACACTACCAATTTTGCAGGTTTTCTAACTTACAAAGCATGTAGATGGTCTCGTAATAAAGGTCTAAAACAAAAATCCAGAAATTCACATTTAATAATTTTAAAATAATTAATTTGCCTGTTATTCATGACAGTAAGTATTTGTCACCTACAACCCAGGTTAGAATACAAGCGTTCACAGAGGGTTTTTTTCTTTGAGACACCCTCCTGTCTCCACTCATTACATGTACTAATGCACCTGTTTGAACGTTGTTACCTGTGATAAACAAGACACCTGGCCACACACTCAATCAAAAGAATCCAACCCACTACCACAAGGCCAGACTCAGAGACTGTAAGGACATCAGGGATTGGACTTTGGAATATTGTAGACCTGCACAAGGCTGGGAAGTGACTGACCTGGAAGAGCTGACAGCGTGCTTCTGGGTCTAACGTTAGCGGTCCGCTGATCCACTGCTGCTGGATTAATCAGTGAATATTTTAATTAAAGGACTATGCCAAATAGTTCATAGTAGGAGTGTCACAAATTTAAATTGAACATCAAGTAAAGAAGATCTGCGATTGTCCCAGTAATTTTTTTCTCTTCTGAAAGAAAAACTGACGTAGCTTAGTGGTAGCCTGCTGCTGCACTTTTGGGATC
>NW_022605596.1:9228-9632 GCF_008692095.1 Etheostoma spectabile | reverse complement strand
CTGCAGCGCAGGGAGCATTTTAAAATCTTTTTTTATACCATTTATGTTTAAAACTCACGGAAGAAAGTAGTACCGTTTGTGATGACGTGGGCTCGTAAAAGTAAATGAGAATTTAAGTCATAAAAAAAAAATCTTAAGTTATTTAAAAATTAAACGGTGAACAGGGTGAATCTAGATTGATGATTAATCGTGCAGGCCTACCATAGAGCCCAATTATAAAATGATTAAAATTGTGTACAGCGTGGTACAAACAACGGTTTTGTCTCCATAGTTTTATAAGTCTAGTTCTTGACTATTTTTATAAGATTTTATAAGACTTGATAGTCTAACAACAATGTAGCCGTCTGTGCCGAAAACACTGGCTTAAACCTAATCAAATAGTGACCTTAATAATCTAATTGAAT
>NW_022605596.1:8933-9218 GCF_008692095.1 Etheostoma spectabile | reverse complement strand
GAGAATTTTGACACCCTTAGTTTATAGTGCAGATACAGACAGGAAACATTGTGAGACATTGTATGACATGCAACAGTTGAATCAGGGACATTGCACTTATTGGCGTCTACACTCATTCCCATTCCACTTTGTAAGATTCCTGTGGTTTCTCTTTATTTATTTCATGCATGCATATGACATCAGTGAGTGGGTGTGTGTGTGTGTGTGTGTCTATGTCTGTCTGTGTGTGTGTGTGTGTCAGGCGTGTGCACAGATCCAGGCAGGAGGAACATGTTCAGTCAATCG
>NW_022605596.1:6491-6628 GCF_008692095.1 Etheostoma spectabile | reverse complement strand
CTGGAAGCCACGTAAAATTAATGATTACTTTCATTGAACTGTAGGTGTTTGTTTTTTTCAATTTTACAGCATTTGAAATAAACTGCAATCCACTCAACATCCTATGAGCTTAACTACGAGTCCAAATAATCCACAAT
>NW_022605596.1:6082-6205 GCF_008692095.1 Etheostoma spectabile | reverse complement strand
CCATCGATGGGTTGTAGAGGTAGCTAGGTAGAAGTAGGAGTGATTGTGTCCGACGCACTGTCATTCTCCCCGTCTGTGTGTTGCAATCCGAACTTCTCTATTCTTTGGTTTGAAAGACGGGCC
>NW_022605596.1:0-5955 GCF_008692095.1 Etheostoma spectabile | reverse complement strand
CACATACAACAAATATAAAAGATGAAGAATATAGGATAAAGACAGATACAATATACAATTTAAAAAATATAAGTAATATGTACAACACAGTGATGAATTCCAAATAGTGCAAATATAAGGCAAAATCAAACGGTAGAGAAATGCGCAATATAAAAGCAAGAGTTCCTGAGTGTCTTCTTTTATAGAAAGTGGCTAGTGTTGATCCTGATGGGGGGGTCAGAGTCCAGAGTTCTTGGGGGCAGAGGTGAGGGGAGGGAGAAAGGGGGAGGGCGTTGAGCCTTCTGACAGCCGGGGGTGTGAAGCTGTTTCTATATTTGTTGAATATCATGACATCATTTAGGGAAATATACATATTTATTAACTTTCTTTTCAAGAGGGAGATGTTCAGATGGATATCAATCCCATGTCTGTGTGTTAAGAGCCAAGAAATAGTTAGCCTAGCTTAGCATAAAACAGGAGGAAACCGCTAGAAAAATACACCTCCCAACAGTTTTAAAGCTCACTGATTAACACACTGTCTAGTTTGTTCAGTCTGTTCACAAACAGAAATCTAACATTTGAGTTTGACCTTATGTGTTGCAGATTTTATCTTTGTGTTGATACTTTATTAAGAATATCTTATCTGTCCTCCCTGTAATCCAGGTGTCAACGTCAATTTAACTTTCGATGAAGGATTCAGCGCAATCTTCAGTGACAAAGGAACAAGTAAGTATTTAATGAGGATAAGAAGCTCCTTATTAAAAAAAAAAAAAAAAAAAATCAGTTGTGTCTTCCGTCCAGACTGCGAGCTAACAGGTTTGGAGTTAGCATTTGCTTCCAGGTGATTTAGGTTGACATGAATCTGTCTGCTGTGTCCTCTCAGGTCTTGTCGGGGAGACCAGTCTTCTTCACGTGAGGTCAAATGAGCAGCAGTGAGTACACTCACTACTTATTTAATGGCTCCCACACTGTACAGTTGTAGTTCTTCAAACACTTTTGAATGTAGTTTAAAATGGTATATTAAACATTTGTAAAGCCATCCTTAAAAGGAAAATATGAATATGTCTACTAGTACTCTAGTGACTGAGTCGGGCTAACGCACATTTTGACGGCATCACCTAGATCATCGGGTGCGAAAACTAACCAATCAGAGCCCAACTCTCCATCCCTGCTGCGTTCAAGCAATCCTAACAAAATCATAACAATGAAACAAGCACTGAAGCGATTGGTATTTTTACATTGGCATATTATGTAACGTTATATATTCTCTTATCTAGACATATTGGAAATTGAGATAAAGACAATATTTGTTAATAGATTATGAAGTAAAATTTTATTTCAGAATTGTTTTTAAAACCCCAAATAAGTCACGGGTTAGTTTGACCCGAGGGACCCGAGAGGATCCCGAACGTGAAGACAACACAAGGGTTAAAGGGTTGGTTCACCCAAATTACAAACAAAATATATACCAAATATATTTTTTCTCTCTCCAGTGGTATCTCTCCATGCAAGTAGTTCTGGTTGTATTCCTCAATTAAATTGTATAAAAAAATATAGTATCAATTCAAAACAATAGTTATCTGGAGACACTTTACAGATAGAGCAGGTCTAGACCACACTCCAGAATTTACAAGGACCCAACAGTTCTACTAGTTTCCTCCAGAGCAAGCAACAGTGCGACAGTGGTGAGGAAAAACTTCCTTTTAGGAAGAAACCTCGGACAGACCCAGACCCAGACCCAGGCTCTTGGTAGGCGGTGTCTGACGACCGGTTGGGGTTAGATTGAAGAGTGGCAACAACAGCCACAAAAAAAAGTAGTTTGTAGAAGTTCTTTGTAGTAGTTCATGGCATAGCAGGGCACTGTGGGCATTACAAGGCCCAGCAGGACGTGGCAGGGGACAGCACAGCATAGCAGGACGTAACATGGCATCGCAGGACGTGTAGCGGGACCATGGCGACAGCTGCTAACATGATTTTGGAGCCTCCCTGATCCAAGGAGACATGCTGGGCAAAAAGAACATAAGGACCCCGGGGAATGACTCCCCAGAGCTAGGTTAGTAACAAGCATTTCTGGGACATGGATGCACACAAATGGAAAGATAGAAAGATAGAAGAGAGAGGAGCTCAGTGTGTCAAAGGAAGTCCCCCAGCTGTCTAAAAAACTATTACAGCGTATCTAAGAGAAGACAGAATAAAGAGAGGAGCCTGGCCTCTAGTAGTGGAGATATCTTTCTATGAGATTTATGTCTACAAAGGACAAGGGGGGTGCATTCCTCCCCCCTCTCCCCGCTCATCAGTTCACCACCCCCCTCTCCCCTCCCTGAGACCCTCACCTCCTACCATCCCACACCCCAGTCATCCTCCACCCACTTCTCCATAACAGATGATCAGGTGAGAAGTCAACTGAAGAAGCTCAAGGCAAGGAAGGCCCCGGGCCCGGACGGCATCAGCCCAAGTCTCCTCAGGGACTGTGCTGACCAGCTCTGTGGTGTGTTCAGGCACTTATTCAACCTGAGCCTGAGCCTGGAGAAGGTCCCAGCCCTGTGGAAGACCTCCTGTGTGGTCCCGGTACCAAAGTCACCGCGACCCAAGGAGCCAAACCACTTCAGGCCTGTTGCCCTGACTTCTCACCTGATGAAGACCATGGAGAGGATCATCCTGCGTCACCTGCGACCCCTGGTGGGCACACAGCTGGACCCCCTGCAGTTTGCTTTACCAGCCTGGGATTGGAGTGGACGACGCAGTGATCTACCTGCTGCACAGATCGCTGCTTCACCTGGAGGACAGCGGGAGCACTGTGAGAGTCATGTTCTTCGACTTCTCCAGTGCTTTTAACACCATCCAGCCTTCGCTCCTCAGAGTGAAGAGGAGAGTGCCGGAGTGGACCAACATCTGGCTGCATGGACTACGGACTACCTCACCAACAGACCACAGTATGTGAGGCTCCATCACTGTGTGTCTGACGTGGTGCACTGCAGCACAGGTGCCCCTCAGGGTACGGTGCTCTCCCCCTTCCTTTTCACCCTCTACACCTCGGACTTCACACACAACACCACCCACTGCCACATCCAGAAGTTCTCTGATGACACAGCCGTTGTTGGTTGTGTCTCTGAGGGGAACGATCTGGAATACAGGTCGGTTATCAAGGACTTTGTCAGCTGGTGTGAGCTCAACCAGCTTCAGCTTAACACCAGCAAGACAAAGGAGATGATAGTCGACTTCAGGAGGAAAACATCCCCCTTCTCACCGGTGAGCATCCAGGGATTGGACATTGATGTAGTGGAGAGCTACAAATTCCTGGGTGTTCACCTAAACAATAAACTGAACTGGACTGATAACACCCAAGCACTCTACAAGAAGGGCCAGAGTCGCCTCCATCTGCTGAGGAGACTCAGGTCCTTTGGAGTGTGTAGGACTCTCCTCAGGACCTTCTATGACTCTGTGGTGGCCTCTGCCATCCTCTACGCTGTGGTCTGCTGGAGGGGGGGCAGCTCGGACCGGGACAGGAGCAGACTCAATAGACGGATCCGGAGAGCGAGCTCTGTCCTGGACTGTCCTCTGGACCCCATAGAGGAAGTAGGGGAGAGGAGGATGTTAGCCAAGCTGACATCCATCATGGACAACACCTCTCACCCCTACATGACACTGTGGGGTCCCTGAGCAGCTCCTTCAGCAGCAGACTGATACACCCACGGTGTAAGAAGGAGAGGACCGCAGGTCCTTCATCCCGGCCGCTGGCAGACTCTACAACACCTGCACTACTGATAGTGTTGTAGTTTCTGTTCCTGTTTTTCTCCCTCTACATCACACCACTTTCTGTTTATCTTTAATATTGGTATTTATATTATTTATTACAAGTACTTACTTTTCAATATTTATGGTCTCAGGTTAATATAATTTAAATTATGCTACGACTCTTGCTTCTTTGCTCTAATTCACATTCAACTTAACTTAATTTTTAACGTCACTTACACCGCAATATTGTTTCTCTTATCATGGCAACCGCACTTTAAAATTCCTTTTGTTTGACGGCATTTACTTACTCAGTCTACCATATTTTCATTGTCTATTTCTTGCCGTATTCTTGCCTGTATTTCTTGCCTTGTATTTCGTTCGTGCTTACTGGTTTGTGGTTATTGTTTTGTTTTTCTGTTTTTGCTGTTGCTGCTATGCTGCTACTTGTAACGACAGAATTCCCCGTCGTGGGATAAAAAAAGTATAATAAATCTCATTAATCTAATTTATTGTGGTTGCACCAGTACTTTTTTCTGTTTGTAGCTTGTCCGGATTACGTTACACTGCATGAACGTGATGTTTTATATCATGTGTAAGGTGTGTTTAGGGAGGTTCTGAATAAACGGTTTATTCAGCTCTCTTGTGCATGTTGCAGAGCTCCCGGACTAAGGCAGTGGAACGTGCAGTTCTCTCCACAAGAAGAAGAAATCATCCAAAGCGTAATTACCAAATGGCTTCATGTCTTTGTTTTGTCTTTTTACAACTACTCCTACTACTCCTACATATTAATTTCAATGTGAGTTGATTGATACTCTCTCATCTCTAGGTGATATGTTATGTTACTGTTGTTTTTTATCTTTTTGTATTAAAGGTGACCTTAACTCAGGATATTGTGTGCTGCCAGATTCTTGCACGTGTACACTATGTTGTCATAACAGGATTTGTCGTAGTTGTGGCCAAGATATTATTCAGCTCCACAACTTTGGAAGTCAGATTCAGTGGAAATATTGCAATCTCCTAAAAAAAAGCCCAAAACTCATCCAGAACTGGGCACTTTAACTTGTGAGGAGGTTGTATGGAACCATCCACATTATTTTTTGCAATTTGGTTGATGGAAACCCAAATGTCTGATTTAGAAACTTTTGAAAATGGGTCAACTTTGACCACGAGACAACAGAAGGGTTAATTATTTTCTTTGGATGGACAACATGTACCTCCAGACAAAAACTTATTTAGTATTATAATAAACATAAAATAATTGAGCCATTTTATTTTTGGGGGTTTAGGATGCAAATGAGTGTTTGCGTTCCTGATTACACCCATCAAACTATATTACAATGACTGTAGTGCAACTTAACATTTAAACAACAATAGACCAGCTCAACTTAACCAAATTGTCTCAAACAGCAACTAACTAATAAAGAAAACCACAAACAAGGTCCTGGTTTATACTTAAGGCAAACAAGCCCCAACTTGTGAAAACCGGCTCACAGGCCACAATAAAAGAGGAAGATGCACAGCAACGTGACAATCATAAGTGACATTTATTAAATAATGATGCAAACTAGAGCCGATGAGGTGTGATTGTCAGTATCAGTGATGAATGTTGTGGATGGATGTGATGGAGAATGTGAGGTGCATGTTGTCAGTAGTTTAAAAGAGAGAAAACATGTTGGTGCGCCATCGGGAGAATCGGCTTCCTGGTCTCGCGGGCAGGCGGGGGTTAAACAGTCTGGGAGGACGGCCAGGTGATCACAGTCATATCATCAGCCTCCGCTACACCTGCAAGTTAACAAGACAAACCACAGTACCCATGTAGGACAGGCCAGGGCCGGCACACCAACAAACAGGACATCATTGTTAGAGCTAGTGGTTGTGTATATGCAATAGTTATTAATGATTGTGAAGAATAAATGCAATTTTCTCACATTTCCACAGGGTTTTCTCCCTTAGCCGCTGTAACCCTCCGTTTAACCCAACGTGGCTGTGGGGGTGCCTTCTTCTCATCCCAGGCGTTGTGGTGGTTCTCACACCAACATCTGTAGGGGTCTTCACTATTTACCATAGCTGGGGCTATTTGTCCATAGCTGGGGCAGTGGTGACGGGCAATCAGGACGTTTCTACTCAACACGATGCGCCCCTGCATGCCGCGTCTCTGGGGCCCACTGCTGCTCCGAGATCCTGGACAACTTAGCCTGGAACCCACAAGGGACCAGTTCCCATGTGTCCACGGGGAGGCGT
>NW_022605595.1:697836-730336 GCF_008692095.1 Etheostoma spectabile | reverse complement strand
TCACTTTATTAATTGACCTTTTACCACAGGTTTTATGGATTTATCCTTGTTGTCCTTCGTGTCCCAGGGACTTGTTCGGGGGTCTCCGGGGCTTTTTCATTTCATGTCAACTGCCATCAAGGCCTCGCCCTTCAGGTTTTGGAAACCCGTGTTCATTTGTATGCGGTTCTATGTGTGTTCCACTACTCCCGCCTCGTCCATCGGGTCCCAGGACCCCTGAGGACGAGATGAGGCTATTGGGATACGTGTTCGAGTGCAGGACGGGTCTCTGGGACCCAAAGGACAACACAAGGGTTAACCAAGTTGGTTCACTGCTAGCTTAGCTACAAGTTAGCATCAAACACAACAAAAGCTGTCATTCTAATGGTGTTTTGAGCTAACGTTAGCATCAATCAACCATAGATAGTTACAACGTTTCTGAAATTATTTCCATCTTCTGTTATTGTTTGTAATGAGAAAACTTTATTATTTCATGGATTTCACTGATTTCAGTACGACAGTTATGTAGTAAACCGTTTTTGGGCACGTAGGCCACAGCTGGTAAATGTGACAGACATGTGACAGGAACTACAAGCTGACTTCCTCCTAAGGGAAACATGCAATTTAACTTTGTAAAACAACTGGGTAGCCGGACTTGTTAATTGGGTAAAGCTGCTTTAAGTAAATTATTTTGTAGCTCATGCAACAACATAAACACAGACATATGCATAAAGGTATTATCTCTATGGAAATAAGACTATATATTTATTTAAGTATATAAAATATAAATATTATATAACAGTGTCCAGAAAGTTGTCGAGGAAAATCGAGGTGACTGTCTTTTGAGCGGTTGTTGGAGTAATTTTAAACTGAGAAAAGGGGGGCTGTTAGTCGGGTACAGACAACTGCATGGTAGCTGTCTTTAACCCTCATGTTGTCCTAGGGTCAAATTTGACCCGTTTTCAGTAAAAAAAAAAAAAAGTCACAATAAATGGGCCGTCGAAATAAGCGCTGAAAATGTCAAATATTAAAAATATCAAAAAGCTTTTTTTCATGGTTGATGGGAGGACCACACAAGGGTTAAGCTGGTGTCGCAGTAATAGATGGTCGTCAGTCGGGTCCAGAGAATCATGAGATCGTGTTCTTTTTAGCGGTTGTAGTTGCGTTTAGCTGATCAAAGATAACTGTCAGCCGGGTATTTAGTCCTACGTTAGCCAGCTAACAGACAGTGTGGGATGTTTGCTTTAGTGTTCTCAACCTGGCAACCCCAGTGAACTTCTAGTCTGGGCAGGAGGGGCCGGCTCTCTCTCCAATATTTTGAATTTGAACTGCAATAACCAATTTAAACGCTAGCTGTCAGGGTTGTAAGTTGCACCTTTAAAGCAGAGAAAATGAACCACAAATCAAAAAACTAAGAAACAAAACAAAAGTGAACAAGGTTCAAGCTGTTTTATATGTCACTAAAACAGACGGGTCCTGTCACCTGTGGATTCTCATGTGTCTATTTAAAGTTCCACTATCTCTAAACGTTTTCTTACAGATGGAGCAGATGAACGGCCTCTCTCCTGTGTGGATTCTCATGTGTTTCCGGACATTTTCACTCAATCCAAAAGATTTCTTACAGACGGAACAGCTGAAATGTTTCTCTCCTGTGTGAGTTATCATGTGTCTCTTCAGATGTGACTTGTTACCAAATCTCCTCCCACACTCAGAGCAGCTGAATGTTTTCTTACCTCCTGAATCCTGTTTCAGAGACTTTAAAGCTGACTGAGGTTCTCTGGTCTCCTTCCAATCAGCACTGTCATCAGTCTCAGGATCAGAAGAGTCTCCAGTCTGGTCTTTAGTCTCTGGTTGTAAAAGTGTATGTGAGTTCCTGGCTGGTTCTGGTCTTCCACAGTCCTCTCCATCAGCTTCGCTTTCCATGTGTTGAGTTTCTCTGCTGGCTGGAGGCTCCGCCTCTCTGTTCTCCTCCGTTTGACTCTGATGAAGCTGTGACAGCTGACGACCAACACATTTATGTGTTTTGACCTGCGAACGCCAGCCAAATGTTTTGTGACAAACACTGCAGCTGAATGGCCTCTCTCCTGTGTGAGTTGTCATGTGTCTCCGTACATTTCCACTATCTGTAAAAGATTTCTTACAGACTGAGCAGCTGAAAGGTTTCTCTCCCGTATGAGTTCTCATGTGTCTCTTCAGATTTTGCTTGGTCCAAAATCTTCTCCCACACTCAGAGCAGCTAATTGGTTTGTCACCAGCACCACTTCCCGAATTGCAGACACGATCTTGTCCCTTATGGACTCTCATGTGTCTATTTAAACTTCCTTTATCTCTAAACGTTTTCTTACAGACGGAGACGGAGCAGATAAATGACCTCTGTCCTGTGTGGATGGTCATGTGTTTCCGTAAATTTCCACTCTGTCCAAATGACTGCTCACAGAATAAGCAGCTGAAAGGTCTCTCTCCTGTGTGAGTTCTCATGTGTGACTTCAGAAGTTTATTGAGGCTAAATCTTTTGTCACACTCAGAGCAGCTAAAAGGCTTCTCTCCTGTGTGGCTTCTCATGTGTGCTCGTAAAGTTCCACTTTCTGTAAAACATTTCCCGCACTCAGAGCAGCTGAAAGGCTTTTCTCCTGTGTGAGTTATCATGTGTCTCTTCAGACATGACTTGAAGTCAAATGTTTTCCCACATTCTGAGCAGCTAAAGGTTTTCTTACATCTTAAATCATTTTTCACAGAGTTTGAGCCTGACTGAGGTTCTATCTCTCTGTTCTCTTTAGTTTGTCTTTGATGAAGCTGTGAGGACTGAGCTTCCTCTTCATCATCTCCACTCTTCACAGGGACAGGAGTGAATGGGAACTTGGTGATATCAGCCTCCTCCAGTCCTTGAAGCTGCTCTCCCTCCTGACTGCTCCACAGATCCTCTTGTTCCTCTTTAATGTGTAGGGGGGGCTCGGGCTCCTTCTGGGCTACACTGGAGCAACACTCTTCCTGTTCCTCTTTAATGTTTAGGGGGGGCTTTGGCTCATCCTGGTCCACACTGGAGCTACACTCCTCTTGTTCCTCTTTAATGTTTAGGGGGGGCTCTGGCTCCTCCTGGTCCACACTGGAGGTAAATGTCTGCAGCTCCTCTTCACCAACAATCACTTTCTTAACATCTGGAGGTAAAGCTAAAACACACACATGACATAATAAGAGAAAACAAAGTTTATATTATCATAACCCTAGTTCTTTAAGCACAGGTGGCGCCCTCTACTGGACCAATGGGTAATACTCCTCTCCAGCCTTCGCACACTAAAAATCTGCATAAATGTAGTTGGCCAATCAGGATTTACACTGAATGAAAATAATGAAAATAAAGAAAATGCATTGAATGAGAAGGTGTGTCAAAACCTTTGGGATGTACTGTATATAGTAGCGAAAATCTTTTAAAAAAGTCTGAAAATAGGACGAAAATGTCAAATTTATGTCCATTTTGACACAGGAAGACAACACAAGGATTAGTTTCAAAAAATTTGAAAAATCCAACCTTTAAGGACACCAATTTTCTTTGTGAATGAATAATCTTGAATATATCTTGAATAAATAATTCCTTAAAATACAGGGGGCATAAGTTTACACCCCCCTATGTTAAAATACAGGGGGCATTAGTATACACCCCCTATGTTAAAATACAGGGGGCATTAGTATACACCCCACTATGTTAAAATACAGGGGGCAAAAGTTTACACCCCCTATGTTAAAATACAGGGGGCATAAGTTTACACCCCCCTAAGTTAAAATACAGGGGGCATTAGTATACACCCCTCTATGTTAAAATACAGGGGGCAAAAGTTTACACCTCCCTATGTTAAAATACAGGGGCATAAGTTTACACCCCCCTATGTTAAAATACAGGGGGCATAAGTTTCCCCCCCCACCTATGTTAAAATACAGGGGGCATTAGTATACACCCCCCTATGTTAATTAATAAAAATACAGGGGACATAAGTACACACCCCCCTATGTTAAAATACAGGGGCATAAGTATACCTCCCCCATGTTAAAATACAGGGGTTACAAATATACAACCCCCTATGTTAAAACACAGGGGGCATAAGTTTAAACCCCCCTATGTTAAAATACAGGGGGCACAAGTATACACCCCCTATGTTAAAATACAGGTACATACGTTTACACCCCCCTATGTTAAAATACAGGGGCATAAGTATACACCCCCTATGTTAAAATACAGGGGCATAAGTATACACCCCCCTATGTTAAAATACAGGGGACATAAGTATACACCCCCCATGTTAAAATACAGGGGCATAAGTTTACACCCTCTATGTTAAAATACAGGGGGCATAAGTTTACACCCCCTATGTTAAAATACAGGGGGCATAATCATACACCCCCTATGTTAAAATACAGGGGCATAAGTTTACACCCCCCTATGTTAAAATACAAGGGGCATAAGTATACACCCCCCTATGTTAAAATACAGGGGGCATAAGCATACACCCCCTATGTTAAAATACAGGGTTAAAATACAGGGGCATAAGTATACACCCCCCTATGTTAAAATACAGGGTTAAAATACAGGGGCATAAGTATACACCCCCCTATGTTAAAATACAGGGTTAAAATACAGGGGCATATACACCCCCCTATGTTAATATATATATATATATATATATATAGTGGTAGTAAGGTTGTGGTAGTGAAAACCACAGAAAAAGGGAAAACTTTTTGACAAAAATGTCAACTTTATGTCCACTTTTGCCCCGGGAGGACAACACCAGGGTGTATATTATAGTAGTTTCCAGATGTAACTGCGGGGTGATCTTACCTCGAGGGAGGACACGGGGACTTGTCTCGGAGTCCATGTCTCTTCAGACCCACTTGTGGCCGACCTGTGTTTCACTAAATCCGGAACTTCACCAAGCTGGAGCAACAACAACACGTTAGCAGGAGCTAGCTGCGGCTAACCTTAGCTTAGCACCGACTCCCCGCGACGTTAGACGCGTTTCCGGTCGGAGGAAGTGAGCTAACCTGCTCCGTGGAGCTCCGGTTCAGCTTTTAAAACCTCATCCAGCAGTTCGGGACCTTTCTTTCTTTTAAGAACTGGACCCGGACGCGTCTTACTCCGCCGTCTCATGGACGGATTACAACATAGTAGAAGTTAGCCACAGGGACCACTAGACAGCTTCCGGCAGAGAAGTAGCCGAGTTTCAAAATAAAAGCCCCATGTGTTTTTTTTTTTCCTTTTCCTTTTCTATCTCTCTGAGTTCAGCTCTCAGTACTGTTGTAGCTCCTATGAATCTCTGTAGTTTAACATGTTCTGTCCTGCTTCCTTGTTTGTACTTTCAGATTCAGATTTATTTTGTTATTTAAGATCGTGAGTTGAAGTTAAAGTTGCTGTAACTCTTGATTCTGACTTCATGATAAAAGTTTTTACATTACAAAAGGGCTGCTACTTTTATTTTTGAAGATTTTAAGGTAACTATATGTGTTTATTTCCTATTTTACAGTGGAGCCGCAGAGTTCCAGCAAGGGGGGGGGGGGGGGGGGCTCTCCTTTCTAAGCGTAGCTCCCTGGCGCCATTTTGATGCCAATAAACTATCACCTGCAGTTAGCATCCCATTGACTCCCATTCATTTTGGCGCCACTTTGACAGTGAATAACTTTCCATCTGAAGCGTTTAAAGATTCTATTTGTCCGTTGTTTATTTCTAAAGAAACACAACAATGTAAAAAAGACTCCGTTACCTTGTAGCTCACGTTACGGCTCCGTAGCAGACTTTTTAATAAAAATAGGCTAACGATTGAGTCATAACCACGCGACTTACTGTCACTAGCATGTTAGTTAGCAGTATTTTGTTATTAATTAATTAACAGTGCCCAGGAGGTGAACTGGCACCTCTCCAACTACCAGTCCACCACCATACTTTGGTCCGTATGGGGACGTGAACCAGTGGGGGGGCTAGAGGTAACTTAACCACTGTTGGGGTAACATAACCACTAACTACCGCTTACCTGTAGCACCAGGACCGGCGGCAGCTCGCAATGAAATGTGAAAAGTATCAACATTCCCCGTTAGAATCAGTTCTTCATCAGGAACAGACCGGAACCACTGACGTTAGAATAAAGGGTGTTTATTTACAAGTAGAATCCGTTTTTACTGCACCAGTACATGAGTGATGCCAAAGCTTCTACAGCAGCTCTTTTAATACAACGTGGAATGAGATAATACAACGTGGAATGAGATAATACAACGTGGAATGAGATAATACAACGTGGAATGAGATAATACAACGTGGAATGAGATAATACAACGTGGAATGAGATAAATAACGCAGTCACAACAAAGCGTCAATGTTGACAGTTCTCACAGTCCTAAAATGTCAGGATGAATAGTATATATCTATCTATCTATCTATCTATCTATCTATCTATCTATCATCCATCCCTCCATCCATCCATCCATGACATCTGTTCTTTTCCCGGCGTCACACCGGCTCCAGACCAGGACACAACAGTGGTTCCCAGATACCAGATGTAAACAGCAATTATGCAAACAGTATATATATATGAGTATATTTGTAAAAAGTACATTTATAATGTAATTTTTCTAACACCTGTACAGCCTGGAACACTGCATTTACGACCGTGGTTCATTTTCAATATCTTTGTAAAACGTCTAAACTTTGTATTTCCCCTGGAAGTGCAAAGCTCGCTGCCAAACTAGTGTCTGACACCTACGTGACCTACGTTCAGAAGACCAGCTGGTCTGCTACGTTCAAAGCTACAGACCAAAGCCAAGTAAGGTACAGCCACTGAGTTGACTTCAACTATTCGTTGGGATTCGCACGTTTTCAGAGGCAGTTTCAAATTGTGAGATTTGCATAGTAAAGAGGAATTAATGGGATTTTGAGGTTCTACGTACAGTATGTCCCACGTACCCACCCAACTGTCGCTATTCACCTATGACAAGGTAAACTGGGGTTTGCGTTCTTTCACCAGCTTCCAGATTATATGGGAACATATATTAGAGTGCATGTCGGACAGTATTCATCCCACTTTGTTACAAACTGAAACGCAACTATCATGTGTAATGTACAGTGTAAACAAACTGCTTTAGTAAATAATGTGGTTTGCGGTTGCTGCCCCTAGACTCTGGAACAAGTTACCCCGGATATTACTATTTCAGATGTAGCTCTTTTTAGGTCCAAACTCAAAACCTATTTGTTAGAATGGCTTTTAATACGTAGCTGTGGTGTAACAACTTCCCTCTCCACCTGTTTCTATGTAACTGTTTATGATTTTACGGTTTTCCATGTTTCATTCTTTTTGTTGTATGGTATGTTGTTTTATTCTTGGTTTCTGAAGCACTTTGGATATATTGATTGATAGATAATTGGCTGTTGGTCAGGTACAGACACCTGCATTGAGCCGTCTTTTAAGCGGTCGGTGCAGAAATTTTAATCCGAGTAAGGGTGGCTGTTAGTCGGGTACAGACAACTACATAGTTGCTGTCCTTTTAGAGGGTGTTGCAGTAATTTTAAGGGTTGCTGTCACTCGGGTTCAGAGGATCGTGAGGTTGTGGTCTTTTTTAGCGGCTGTTATTATGTTTAGCTGATAAAAGATGACTGTCAGCCTGGTAGTGAGCTCCGCGGCAGAGCAAGGCTAGCACCTACCTAACATACAGCAGACAGGGTTAGGGTTAAGCGTTAGGGGTTAAGGGATTAGGGTGTTAGGGTTAGATGAAAAATAAACCCCTGGACTGTTATATAGCGCTTTTCTTTTGCTTCTCTTGAGGACTACTCAAAGCTTTGTAACATAGTACAGGAACCATCCACACACTGTGGCCGAGGCTGCCGTGCAAGGTGCCAACAGATAAACCTTCACACACATTTATACTCCAATGCTGTGCATCTGCAGCAACTCTGGGTTCCGTGCCTTGCCCAAAGACACTTCAACATGGGGATCGAACTACCAAGCATCTGATTGACAGGCAAATGCTTTACCACTGAGCCACCCCAAAAAAACTAGAAACATAACAAAAATGAACAAGGCCTCACAATGAAATGTAAGAACTTTTAAGGACCCACGGAACGAAGTATAACATCTCATCTCACTTTTCAAGACGCCTTAGTCTTCAGTTAAATGGAAAACGTTCTAGTTCCAGACTGGTGCTACACTCCGGCTTTTTTACGTCACTAAAACAGGAAGTACACAGTTCCTGTCACCTTTGGATTCTCATGTGTTTATTTAAAGGTCCACTATTTCTAAAAGATTCCTTACAGACTGAGCAGCTGAAAGGCTTCTCTCTTGTGCGGATCCTCATGTGTCTCTTCTGATGTGACTTGAAGCCAAATCTTCTCCTACACTCAGAGCAGCTGAACGTTTTCTTACATCTTGAATCATGTTTCAGAGAGTTTAAAGCTGACTGAGGTTCTCTGGTCTCCTTCCAATCAGCACTGTCATCAGTCTCAGGTTTAGAAGAGTCTCCAGTCTGGTCTTCAGTCTCTGGTTGTAAAAGTGGATGTGAGTTCCTGGCTGGTTCTAGTCCTCCACAGTCCTCTCCATCAGCTTCTGTTTCCATGAGTTGAGTTTCCCTGCTGCCTCTCTTCTCCTCAGTTTGACTCTGATGAAGCTGTGACAGCTGATTCAACACATTTATGTGTTTTGACCAGTTGACGCCAGCCAAATGTTTTGTGACAGACACTGCAGCTGAATGGCCTCTCTCCTGTGTGAGTTGTCATGTGTCTCCGTACATTTCCACTCTGGGTAAAAGATTTCTTACAGACTGAGCAGCTGAAAGGTTTCTCTCCCGTATGAGTTCTCATGTGTCTCTTCAGATGTTGCTTGGTCCAAAATCTTCTCCCACACTCAGAGCAGCTAATTGGCTTGTCGTTAGCACTACATCCCGAATCCCAGACAGGAACGTCCTCATCTTTCAGAGAGTTTATATATGCCTGATGTTCTCTGGTCTCCTTCCAATCAGCACTGTCATCAGTCTCAGGTTGGGGTTCTGGCTCCTCCTGGTCCACACTGGAGCTACACTCCTGCTGCTTTTTTACATCACTAACACAAGTAGACAGTTTTTGTCCCTTGTGGATTCTCATATGTCTATTTAAAGTTCCTTTATCTATAAAGGTTTTCTTACATACGGAGCAGGTAAACGGCCTCTCTCCTGTGTGGATTCTCATGTGTTTTACTAAACCTCCTCTCGCTGTGAAAGCTCTCTCACAGAATGAGCAGCTATATGGCCTCTGTCCTGTGTGGATGGTCATGTGTATTCTTAAATTTCCATTTTGTGTAAAAGATTTCTTACAGATTGAGCAGCTGAAAGGTCTCTCTTCTTGGTGAGTTCTCATGTGTCTTGTCAGAAGTTTATTAAGACTAAATTTTTTATCACACTCCGTGCAGCTAAAAGGTTTCTCTCCTGTGTGGCTTCGCATGTGTGCCTGAAAACCTTCACTCTTTGTAAAAGATTTTTCACAAACTGAACAGCTAAATGGTTTATCTCCTGTGTGTGTTCTTACGTGTTTCCGTAAAGTTCCACTTTCTGTAAAACATTTGCCGCACTCAGAGCAGCTGAAAGGCTTTTCTCCTGTGTGAGTCATCTCGTGTCTTTTCAGATGCGACTTGAAGTAAAATCTTTTCTTACATTCAGAGCAGCTAAATGTTTTCTTACATCTTGAATCATCTTTCAGAGAGTTTAAAGCGGACTGTGGTTCAGGTTCTGCCTCTCTGTTCTCCTCAGTGTGTCTCTGATGAAGCTGTGAGGACTGAGCTTCCTCTTCATCATCTTCACTCTTCACAGGGACAGGAGTGAATGGGAACTTGGTGATATCAGCCTCCTCCAGCCCTTGAAGCTGCTCCCCCTCCTGACTGCTCCACAGTTCCTCCTGTTCCTCTTTAATGTGTGGGGGGAACTCTGGTTCTTCCTGGTCCAGACTGGAGCTACACTCCTGCTGCTCAGGGGGAACTGCATTTTCATCCACCGACAGCTGCTGCACCGCTGCAGGAAACAGGAAACACACATTGAGGAAAACTGGGACGTCAGGCAAAACCTAAAAAAACAACTCCACCATTCAAAAATATGCATACACCTTACGTTACATTTACTCTTTTGTGTCAAAATGTATTTGGGTTAAAGCTGACAATTCTCCAACCTCACAAATGTGTGGGTGTGGAAATCATTTTTTGACATTTGTCTTGAGATCATTATAAAAATGACTTAGTCCTGACTCTGTTACTTGTTGGAATCCTATAGTATAAATATTATATATACAGAGTGTAATTTAGTATACCCACTCGTATGAAATAAGGCAACCTCTGGATGGTCCGGTGACAGCTACAGCGCACCTTGATGTTAACTATAATATAGCATTTTTAAGATTTTCTTACATTTTCTCTTTGTACTAGAATATATTTACATGCTTTAATGTTAAAAAAAACAACTTTATTTTTCTCATACTGCCCATGACTGCTGCATCTGTATTCACCCTCTGTATGAGACGCTCTGTAGGAGCGCCTGTCTCCTTAAATCCCTTGTCCCGAAAAAAGCCCAGGCTGACAGCCCACTTCCTGGAAACTCCAGAGCCTCCCCTCCATGTTTCACTACTGAAGCTTGAGCATAGAGAAGGACTTTGTACCGTAAAAAATCACCAATAAAGGCTTCTAAACCAAATATTACACAACCGGACAGTTGGAGAGAAATGACCAGCATTGGCCAAGATTACAGCTATGTCGCGTTAGCATGTAGCTATTTAATAGGTAACAGTATGCTAACATCAGAATGTGGAACAAAGCGGCAATTTTCTACCATCAAAAATCACAGATTAGGACTTCTGAACCAAACACTACCAAATCTGACATGTTTCAGCAATAATGTGACCCAGAATAGGGGAGAATTTAACAACATTGGCATCACAAATGACATTGTTTACTGTTGTTAGCCATGTAGCTACTATAGTTAGCAGTGGACACTAATAGACAGCTAGTGTATACCGTTGAGAAAGAAGGGACTTTTCTAAAACAACCTGTGGCCAAGGTAGTGTTTATATGGTTTCCTATCTTGCAACTATTTTGTTTTGAAAAGGAAACAATGTTAAAGTTATTTGTATTCTTTTGATTTAAGTTTATTTTACTACATTGCAGTTTGCACAATAAAAAACGTTTGGATTCTGTAACAGTTTCATGCATTCTCCTTCATATTACGTTATTGTATGTTGGTATAATGTTGTGGAACCAAGCAAACCCTTCTGTAATCAGTTTTATGATGTGAGATTGAAAAAAAAAGTTCTACGTACTCCTCACAGTGGAATAAGCCATTAACCTATATAAAGGCCGAGTCAATCAAAAGCAGGAAAATACCGCGATATACCGTGAAACTGCCAGAATCTTAAAATATACCGCGTCATACCCCCACTAGCAGGAGTCGCGTAAGACTTAGTCGAGAGTAGAAAAAACTTTTGATACCTAGTTTCAGAATAGTTGGAAATCTGAACGTTTTAGCTCACTGAGATTTGTCTAAAATGTGTTTACATCATTTGAATTGCCCACGTTCAACATGAAAATCCAACATTATAACATTGTAGATATGACAGAAAATATGGAAAAGCATATGTCCCCTTAAAAAGTCCTCTTAGAGGTTGTTACAGTTGAGTTTAGCCAACAAAAGGTGAGCTTCATGCTGCAACAAGAGTTATGTTTAGACACCAAAACACTAATTTAAACAACCAATAAGTGAATTTATTCCCTCAGAGTGGACAGCCCTCTGCAGATTGTTTTCCCCTCTATCCTTAAACACATCCAGGTTGTTCCTACCTTTCTCTTCATCAACTTCACTCTTCACAGGGACAGGAGGGAATGGGAACAGTTCCTCCTGTTCCTCCTTAATGTGTGGGGCCTCTTCTTTAACCACCAACAGCTGCTGCACATCTGCAGGTAACAGAGACTGTAAGCAGCACATAATGGATGGCTAACAGATTCTACAAGACCCCTAGAATAACCTCGACGCCCACCAGAACCTCTCGCAGGTTGCGAGATTCTCAGAGCTGCAGGGAGTGAGGAGAAACAGGCCCAGCTGCAACGGGTCAGCAAACCACTAACGTTAGACCCAGCGCTCTGCTCATTCTCTGTAACCAATGCAGCAAGCCAGCCAGCGGACAACTTGTTAGCTGGCTAACATTAGGTTGCTAACTCACCTTAATGTTAACCCCTCGCCACATTGTTTACAGAAAAGAAGCGATTGAAGCTCGTGGCGATAGCAACGTGCATTGTGATGATGAAGCATTAAGTTAATCTGACTCATGGCTTCATGGCTGGCTCTCTGCCTTGTAACATTACCGCTCTGCTGCTCGTTTATCCATTACTGCAAAACCTCAGCTCTGCGACTTATACTGATGTTTGTACGTTACCATGGCAATGATATTGTAAGGTTGACAATAGGTGCTTTCACAAAATATGCACACAATGAGATTATTGATAAATAATCATCAGTTTTGTTCATATGATAACTATGTGGGTAAAGGCAAATAATGGAACTGCTAGAACAGTTAGTTCAGAAACTTACATCACTCTACTGTACCACGAAAAGACAACACTTGTATCAGGATCTTACGATGTCCACAATTTAAGACGATATCTAGCCTCATATCGATATAATGCCCAGCCCTACACAAAAGTATTTTTCTCTGAATCTTGATGGTCAGAATGGGTCATTCATTCAACCTTTATTCATCCTCAAGATCTTTTCAATGTTATCCAGTCAAATTACAAAGACAAAATCTGAACACAGAAAATCAATGATAATATAGAAATTGGAAAATGATTTTATGACTAAATTAGGATAACAAGACAGCAAAAACAAGTACAACTGTGTAAAGCAATTACAAGTAGAAGTTTGCAGTTTTAAATCCAGATTTATAAAATCAGATGCTTGTTTTAGGTTACAAAACATGCGTTCAGGCTGAAAATTACCCGTGCCGTTTTAGCGGGAAAAACTATAAACAGAAGGAAACTCCGCTAGCTGCTAGGCTAATGGGCAATGGTAAACTGCAGCTGTGATGTTAAGGTGTCTACCTCACTTGAAAACAAAAGACATCTCGCATATATAGTCAACTCAAATGGAAAGTTAACGCCAACTCGCCGAAGGTCTCCATTTTTTGAAAACCTTGAATGAATGTAAGACACATATGTGATCAGACACAATCCATGTCATTAGACAACGTGCACATGTGCAAGCATGTTGTTTTTTTTGCAGGGATGACAGTGAGAAGCTCAGACCCGCGGTAGGAAACGCCAGAGCAGGGGGAATGAGAGGGGGGGGGGGGGGGGACACGAGAGCAGGGGGAATGAGAGGGAGGAAATGTAGCAGAAGATCTTCCTTTTAAACCAAAACGTAGCCGTGGATATGTAGCCCCAGCAAAGTCTCTGCGTTGGGTTTGGTAGAAAAGATGGGAACCACACCCATAACTTTCTGGCAATAATCTGTCCATAACTATAAAGATCTTGTTTTAATGTGGGAGAATGAATATATACTTTATAAACATACTTTATACTTTTCCTCTGTGAGTTTGAGCATTACAAAAATGTAATTTGTCCATATCATAACAAAAAGGCTTTGAAAACATTTGACAGATGGACCTCTCTGTGAGAGGTCATTTTGGTTTGTACCAAACAAAGAGAGTTCTTTCAGTCTGTAGAGAACGATGTGTAGGACGTCAATTTTTCATTTAAAATTGAATTTTGACACATTGACCTTCTAGTTTGGATGGAGTTGGATTAAATTCTGAGTAACTGTTCAGCCCTAGTTGAAGCCCACGCTCTGCAGAGTCATGTAATTACAACTTTGTGACAATTTAGTAATAACGGACAGCCGCAAATAAACGTATATAGCAGAAACACTGATCTCCATCAGATTCCGTTTCCATTTGTTCAGTTTAATGAAGCTGTGACGACTGATGACCAACACATTTATGTCTTTTGAGCTGAGAACCCTGGACAAATCTTCGGTTACAAACACTGCAGCTGAAAGGTTTCTCTCCTGTGTGGATTCTCATGTGTTCCTTTAAACTTCCTTTCCGTGTAAAATATTTATTACAAACTGAGCAGCTTACAGGATCCTCTCCTGTGTGAGTTATCATGTGTCTCTTCAGATGTGACTTGTTGCTAAATCTCCTCCCACACAAAGAGCAGTTAAATCTTTTCTTACATGTTGAATCATGTTTCAGAGAGTTTAAAGCTGACTGAGGTTCTTCGGTCTCCTCCCAATCAGCACTGTCATCAGTCTCAGAAGAGTCTCCAGTCTGGTCTTCAGTCTCTGGTTGTAAAAGTGGATGTGGGTTCCTGGCTGGTTCTGGTCCTCCACAGTCCTCTCCATCAGCTTCTGGTTCCATCGGACCAACACATTTATGTGTTTTGAGCTGAAAGCTTCGGGGAAATCTTCTGTTACAAACACTGCAGCTGAATCTTTTCTCTCCTGTGTGGACTACCATGTGTGACCGTAAATGTGCTTTCAGTGTGAAATATTTCTTACAGACTGAGCAGCTGAAAGGTTTTTCTCCTGTGTGGACTACCATGTGTGACCGTAAATTTTCTCTTTGTGTAAAAGATTTCTCACAAACAGAGCAGCTAAAAGGTCTTTCTCCTGTGTGAGTTCTCATGTGTCTCTTCAGGTGTCCACTCTCAGTAAAAGCTTTACCACAGTCAGAGCAGCTGAAAGGTTTTTCTCCTGTGTGGATTCTCATGTGTGCCCGTAAATTTCCAATCTGTGTGAAAGATTTCTTACAAAATGAGCAATTGAAAGGATCCTCTCCTGTGTGAGTTATCATATGTTTGTTCAGATGTGACTTTAAACAAAATTTTTGCCCACACTCAGAGCAGCTAAATCTTTTCTTACATCTTGAATCATCTTTCAGAGAGTTTGAGCCTGACTGAGGTTCTGCCTTTCTGTTCTCCTCAGTGTGTCTTTGATGAAGCTGTGAGGACTGAGCTTCCTCTTCATCATCTTCACTCTTCACAGGGACAGGAGTGAATGGGAACTTGGTGATATCATCCTCCTCCAGCCCTTGAAGCTGCTCTCCCTCCTGACTGCTCCACGGTTCCTCCTGTTCCTCTTTAATGTGTGGGGGGGGCTCAGGTTCCGCCTGGTCCACACTGGAGCTAAACGTCTGCTGCTCCTCTTTAATGTTTAGGGGGGGTGTTAGCTCCTCCTGGTCCACACTGGAGCTACACTCCTCCTGTTCCACTTTAATGTTTGGTGGGGGCTTTGTCTCCTCCTGGTCCACACTGGAGCTAAACGTCTGCTGCTCCTCTTCACCAACAATCACTTTCTTAACGTCTGGAGGTAAAGCTAAAACACACATATAACACAGTAGTTATTAAGAGAAAACAAAGGTTATATTATTATAACTCTAGTTCTTTAAGCACAGGCGGAGCCTTCTACTGGACCAATGGGTAATACTCCTCTCCAGTCTTGCACATGCCTTTGCACATCTGCATAAATGTAGTTGGCGAATCAGGATTTAGGTACCAAGAACTGTGCAGCAGCACAGCATAAAATGCAGCATCTCTGCTGTCTGACATTCTTCTTTTTCCAGCAACTGCATTGGACCGACAGGACCCCCATCAACTGGGCTCCGCCTGTGCTATTAAAACCAGGGTTAAAAGTAGCATGATTCTTGTTCCATCTCACAAAGGTTCTGCCCTCTACCTGACTCTGTAGGTACTCATCCAGGTAGTACTTGACTGAACTGGGTAGAGCCTAGAAGTGCAAATCTTTACTGATCTCACAATTCAATTATGATTATTCTGTCAGATTAGGGCTGGGAGAATTCATATCTCTATACTTTTTGCTGAATGGCGATACATGATAAATATCTCAGTATTTTTTTACTAAGGGGGCTAAAGCCACAAGTGAGATATCACAAGCACGTTATCATACACTGAAGTGTATGATAAAACACTTTTGTTGACCATAATGCCAATTGTTATTGTAAAGTTCTCAAGTTTATCAGTGAAGTGACTGAACGACACTGCAGACTGAATTCTGTACTCAGAGTGCAGGGCTCAACATTAAGGTTTGTGTCGGACAAGTGGATTTTTGTAGGAATAGTGAAAGAGAAATTGACTTGCCCCAATGGACAAGTTAAACCTAAAAAAAAATGCCATGTTACTTCACGTTATCAGAATCAGAATCAGTGCAACTCAACAACAACAATTATGTGCAACTCATATATCTATGGTACAGATTTGAAACAAATACATACAAATACAGGGGAAACCCTGGTAAAAATACAGGTTTTCCTCTCATGTTGAGCCATGTTAAAAAAAAATTAACCGGCACTAATGCAGTAGAGCCTGTGGGGGGGCGGACAGTATGAGGAGAAAAGCCAACACAGACATGACTTTTGGGAAGAAATAGGTCATGTAGTGCAACATTAAACCTAGGGCTGCATGATTATGGTCACATCTCTGGCCCAGGTCCTGGTCCAGGTCCAGCAGCTCCGTCTTACACGCTGTTACTCTACCAACTGAAGTTAGTTGCATTCAATAACTTCTTCTGTGTTCTTCGCCGTAGCGCCCGCGATAGCAGAGTTACCATGGAAACACTGGTACAAATACAGGTTTGCCCCTCATACTTAACAATATACAGCTGTGTTAATAAAAAATTAAAACTGTGGACAAATGTCAGAAGTGTGGACCGGCGCTGTGTGGCGGGGCGTGGAGAGTAAGAGGAGAGAGAGTAGGACGAGAGAGCGTAGAAAGATCCAACACAGGCACGGCTTTACAGACGAAATGGGTCATGTAACGCAAAATTAAACCATATCCATATAAACAGCATTGCAGCGGATGCAAGGACATTAGCACCGGTGCGTCCTAGAGGAGCTAACAGCTAACAGACGCTAACTAGCTAACAGCTAACAGACGCTACTAGCACCGACTAGCACTGGTCACTGCTGTTGTCTGAAAAACAACAGACGGGACAAAGTGTTGCGTTTACTGGTAAACTGGTAAACCTTGAGACTGACGTATAACCGACTGCTATCTTTTTTTTTTTTTTAAAGATTATTTTTTGGGGCATTTTTAGGCCTTTAATGGACAGTACAGCTTTAGTTGTGAAAGGGGAGAGAGAGGGAGTGACATGCAGCAAAGGGCCGCAGGCCGGATTCGAACCCAGGCCGGCTGCGTCGAGGAACAAGCCTCTATACATGGGCATCCGCACAGACCACTGCGCTATCTGGATGCCCATAACCGACTGCTATCTGTTGAGTTTTCCTCACGCTACTCTGTCCTCTGGGACTGTCTCCATCTAGAAACTAAGCTGCACGGGGTGCAGGGAACTACTTTGACTGACTCATGACTAGACGGTAGAAGCGCTATGCAAAAAAAAAAACGGAGCGTAATATGAAATGACGTTTCAAAAAAAAAATCGATCACGCAAATTTGATTGTGGGAAGTCAAAATCGTGTTCGCGATTAAAATTCGATTAATTGTGCAGCCCTAATTAAACCATATCAATAGGAACGGTATTGTCTAATCTCATTTGAAAATATATATTGAAATAAGGCAAAATATCGACATGTATAAGAACTCCACTTTTATTGTAATCTGCTGTAATATGTAATGTCAATGAATGTGAATAGGTAACGTCTGCACACTAAACTTTTAATGTTGTGGTATTTATTTTCCCATTTGGTCTGACCCTGTATTTGTAATCCATGTTGTTGTCTTTGTTGTCATGTACCATATGTCAACTTCTTTGCTACTGCAGCAAAAATAATAATAAATAATAATTATCACCAGACGCTAGTAATAAAAACACAACTTATTGAACCAGTTGGTTTTAAAAACCAGTTAGTTGTAAAAACCCGTAGGGACACAACACCTGTAAAAGGGAAAACATCTTAATATCACTGAAAAACTAGTTCACCTGAATCCAGGCGTCACAAAATAACAACTAAGGTCGGGTTAGAAACATGATTATTAACCCTCCTGTTGTCCTCCGTTAAAAATGTCTATATCTGAAATATGAGTGTCTTTTTAACCAAATTACCATAAAAATGGATTCCTTCCAACGCTCTTTCATTCCTCTGATCTTAACTATTAGTCAAAATAATTCATAATTTCTGCTTTTTTAACTCTAATATTAGGTATAATTCTATATAAATGAGGGTTATTGACCATGAATTCCAGAAAGTATAAAACTAGTAAGGTGGTGTTATTTTCTTTGTGAATGAATAATGTATCTTAAATAAATAATTCATTAAAATACAGGGGCATAAGTATACACCCCCCTATGTTAAAATACAGGGGCATAAGTATACACCCCCTATGTTAAAATACAGGGGCATAAGTATACACCCCCTATGTTAAAATACAGGGGCATAAGTATACACCCCCTATGTTAAAATACAGGGGCATAAGTATACACCCCCTATGTTAAAATACAGGGGCATAAGTATACACCCCCTATGTTAAAATACAAGGGCATAAGTATACACCCCCCCTATGTTAAAATACAGGGGCATAAGTATACACCCCCTATGTTAAAATACAGGGGCATAAGTATACACCCCCCTATGTTAAAATACAGGGGCATAAGTATACACCCCCCTATGTTAAAATACAGGGGCATAAGTATACACCCCCTATGTTAAAATACAGGGGCATAAGTATACACCCCCTATGTTAAAATACAGGGGGCATAAGTATACACCCCCCTATATATATATATATATATATATATATATATATATATATATATATATACACACACACACACACACACACACACACACACACACAAACACAAACACAAACACAAACACACCAGGGTGTATATTATAGTAGTTTCCAGATGTAACTGCGGGGTGATCTTACCTCGAGGGAGGACACGGGGACTTGTCTCAGAGTCCATGTCTCTTCAGACCCACTTGTGGCCGACCTGTGTTTCACTAAATCCGGAACTTCACCAAGCTGGAGCAACAACAACACGTTAGCAGGAGCTAGCTGCGGCTAACCTTAGCTTAGCACCGACTCCCCGCGACGTTAGACGCGTTTCCGGTCGGAGGAAGTGAGCTAACCTGCTCCGTGGAGCTCCGGTTCAGCTTTTAAAACCTCATCCAGCAGTTCGGGACCTTTCTTTCTTTTAAGAACTGGACCCGGACGCGTCTTACTCCGCCGTCTCATGGACGGATGTCGGCACACAATCCGTCATGCGCATGTGCAATATGTTTGCGCATGCGCGGATTATTTCATGATGAATGTGTGTGTGTGTGGGGGGGGCTGGTCTGTGGGGGTTATTGCTAAAGAACAGATCAGCTCACCCACTGAGATCCTCGTGCCTTTGATTTAAATCTGATTTTTTTAGGGGGGGGGGGGGGGGGGGGGTATCTGCAAAGATACTCAATAAACAAAGAACTTATATTTCGGATTTTTATCAGAAATTGTTTCATTGACCCAGTAACGAGGGGAACAAGGTCCTGTCAGACATGTTATTTCTTCTTTATTAACAATATTTTAATGTAATTATCCATCTGAGATTCAGAATCTCTTTTCCAAGGGAGTCCTGGTTCCATATTTAAAATATTCTGTACAATAACAACATAAAAAAGAAAAAGACAATATTTACAGATGGTAACGTAAATGTACAAATATAAGTTGTACATAATAAAGTGTGAACATGAATATAAACATACGTACAGAACGTTACATGTCAACAGCTTTTAAACATCAACCCTCGTGTTCCCATCAAAATTGAAATCAACGCTTTTTATCAATTTTTGTTACGTTTTTGTCCTTTTTTCAACACTTTTGATGCTTTTTTTCCAATGTTTTTTGATGTTTTCAACACTTCGTAACACTAACTTATTAACTTTAGTATACAGTTATTTTTGGAATTTATGGTCAATAAACCTCATTTATAGGAAATTATACCTGATGTTTGAGTTAGAAAAGCAGAAATTAAGAAATGTTTAGACTAAAATTAAAGGAATGGATGTTGATGATAATCACAGACTGGAATATGTCAACTTTTACTCAATACTATTTCAACAACACTTCATTTGTTTTACAATGCTATAAAATAGAATAAGACCCAAAATTAATGAAAGTAGAGATTTGTACTTGGCAAAGAGCGTTGGAATCAATCATGTTATTTTGGGGAATTAAAAAGGACACTGATATAGGACAACATGAGGACAACATGAGGACAACATGAGGACAACATGAGGACAACATGAAGACAACATGGGGACAACATGAGGGCAACATGGGGACAACATGAGGATGACATGAGGACAACATGAGGACAACATGGGGACAACATGAGGACAACATGAGGACAACATGAAGACAACATGAGGGCAACATGAGGACAACATGAGGACAACATGAGGACAACATGGGGACAACATGAGGACAACATGAGGACAACATGAGGACAACATGAAGACAACATGAGGGCAACATGAGGACAACATGAGGACAACATGGGGACAACATGAGGACAACATGAGGACAAAATGAAGACAACATGAGGGTAACATGGGGACAACATGAGGACAACATGAGGACAACATGAGGACAACATGGGGACAACATGAGGACAACATGAGGAAACATGAAGACAACATGAGGACAACATGAGGACAAACATGAGGGGCAACATGAGGACAACATGAGGACAACATGAAGACAACATGAGGAGAACATGAAGACCAACATGAGGAGAACATGAGGAGAACATGAAGACAACATGAGGACAACATGAGGACAACATGAGAGTAACATGAGGAAACATGAAGCAACATGAGGACAACATGAGGACAACAAGAGAGCAACATGAGAGCAACATGAGGACAAAATGAAGACAACATGAGGGTAACATGGGGACAACATGAGGACAACATGAGGACAACATGAGGACAACATGGGGACAACATGAGGACAACATGAGGAAAACATGAAGACAACATGAGGACAACATGAGGACAACATGAGGGCAACATGAGGACAACATGAGGACAACATGAAGACAACATGAGGAGAACATGAAGACAACATGAGGAGAACATGAGGAGAACATGAAGACAACATGAGGACAACATGAGGACAACATGAGAGTAACATGAGGACAACATGAGAGCAACATGAGGACAACATGAGGACAACAAGAGAGCAACATGAGAGCAACATGAGGGCAACATGAAGACAACATGAGGGTTAAGGTAATTAATGTAAATGATCAGTAGATGGCGCCAGTGTTCAATCAATGTTTGAGTCCAACGCATTCTCCAGGTCACGTAATATGATCTAGATATATATTTTTATACTGTCAGTACTCTTATGATGGAGGAAGGCCCTGGAACATGTATGCTGTATGGTTAATGAATATAAAGACATTTTAACCCATAGGCTTTAACACAGGCCTACTGTTTATTGATGGACTTCACTCAACATATTTGGGGGGGGGGGGGGGGGGGGGCGACGACTAGGATGTAGGCTAGATTATACTTTATTTATTTATCCCACGACGGGGAAATTCTGTTGTTACAAGTAGCAGCAACAGCAAAAAACAGAAAAAACAAAACAATAACACACAAACAAGTAAGCACGAAAGAAATACAAGGCAAGAAATACAGGCAAGAAATACAAGGCAAGAAATACAAGGCAAGAAATACAGGCAAGAAATACAAGGCAAGAAATACAGGCAAGAAATAGACAATGAAAATATGGTAGACTGAGTAAGTAAAATGCCGTCAAACAAAAGGAATTTTAAAGTGCGGTTGCCATGATAAGAGAAACAATATTGCGGTGTAAGTGACGTTAAAAATTAAGTTAAGTTGAATTTGTAATTAGAGCAAAGAAGCAAGAGTCGGTAGCATAATTTAAATTATATTAACCTGAGACCATAAATATTGAAAGTAAGTACTTGTAATAAAATAATATAAATACCAATATTAAAGATAAACAGAAAGTGTGTGATGTAGATGGGAGAAAAACAGGAACAGAAACTACAACACTATCAGTAGAGCAGGTGTTGTAGAGTCTGACAGCGGCCGGGATGAAGGACCTGCGGTACCTCTCCTTCTTACACCGTGGGGGTATCAGTCTGCTGCTGAAGGAGCTGCTCAGGGACCCCACAGTGTCATGTAGGGGGTGAGAGGTGTTGTCCATGATGGATGTCAGCTTGGCTAACATCCTCCTCTCCCCTACTTCCTCTATGGGGTCCAGAGGACAGTCCAGGACAGAGCTCGCTCTCCGGATCAGTCTATTGAGTCTGCTCCTGTCCCGGTCCGAGCTGCCCCCCTCCAGCAGACCACAGCGTAGAGGATGGCAGAGGCCACCACAGAGTCATAGAAGGTCCTGAGGAGAGTCCTACACACTCCAAAGGACCTGAGTCTCCTCAGCAGATGGAGGCGACTCTGGCCCTTCTTGTAGAGTGCTTGGGTGTTATCAGTCCAGTTCAGTTTATTGTTTAGGTGAACACCCAGGAATTTGTAGCTCTCCACTACATCAATGTCCAATCCCTGGATGCTCACCGGTGAGAAGGGGATGTTTTCCTCCTGAAGTCGACTATCATCTCCTTTGTCTTGCTGGTGTTAAGCTGAAGCTGGTTGAGCCACACCAGCTGACAAAGTCCTTGATAACCGACCTGTATTCCAGATCGTTCCCCTCAGAGACACAACCAACAACGGCTGTGTCATCAGAGAACTTCTGGATGTGGCAGTGGGTGGTGTTGTGTGTGAAGTCCGAGGTGTAGAGGGTGAAAAGGAAGGGGGAGAGCACCGTACCCTGAGGGGCACCTGTGCTGCAGTGCACCACGTCAGACACACAGTGATGGAGCCTCACATACTGTGTCTGTTGGTGAGGTAGTCCGTAGTCCATGCAGCCAGATGTTGGTCCACTCCGGCACTCTCCATCTTCGCTCTGAGTGCGAAGGCTGGATGGTGTTAAAAGCACTGGAGAAGTCGAAGAACAGACTCTCACAGTGCTCCCGCTGTCCTCCAGGTGAAGCAGCGATCTGTGCAGCAGGTAGATCACTGCGTCGTCCACTCCAATCCCAGGCTGGTAAGCAAACTGCAGGGGGTCCAGCTGTGTGCCCACCAGGGGTCGCAGGTGACGCAGGATGATCCTCTCCATGGTCTTCATCAGGTGAGAAGTCAGGGCAACAGGCCTGAAGTGGTTTGGCTCCTTGGGTCGCGGTGACTTTGGTACGCCGGACCACACAGGAGGTCTTCCACAGGGCTGGGACCTTCTCCAGGCTCAGGCTCAGGTTGAATAAGTGCCTGAACACACCACAGAGCTGGTCAGCACAGTCCCTGAGGAGACTTGGGCTGATGCCGTCCGGCCCGGGGCCTTCCTTGCCTTGAGCTTCTTCAGTTGACTTCTCACCTGATCGTCTGTTATGGAGAAGTGGGTGGAGGATGACTGGGGTGTGTGGATGGTAGGAGGTGAGGGTCTCAGGAGGGGGAGAGGGGGGTGGTGAACTGATGAGCGGGGAGAGGGGGGAGGAGCGGGCTGGTGGGTCATTGCTGATGCGGGTCGTTGAAGGTGGCAGGCTGAGGAGGGGAGGGGGGGAGGAGGAGAAGGCCAGGGGAGGTGTAAAGAGGGGCTGGGGGTGTGGAAGAGGGAGGCGAGGAGGCAGAGTCAAATCTGTTAAAAAACAGATTCAAAAATTCAAAAAACTACACTGGTATACTGGCAAATGTCACGTTAGAGTCACATGACAGTCTCCTGTGAAGGTTGATTTCATCTATTTATTTATTTATTATACACCATCAGGACCATGTGCAGTAGAATCTTCTGCGAAAGGAAAATTCCTCATGGGGCTTTTATTTTGAAACTCGGCTACTTCTCTGCCGGAAGCTGTCTAGTGGTCCCTGTGGCTAACTTCTACTATGTTGTAATCCGTCCATGAGACGGCGGAGTAAGACGCGGCCGGGTCCAGTTCTTAAAAGAAAGAAAGGTCCCGAACTGCTGGATGAGGTTTTAAAAGCTGAACCGGAGCTCCACGGAGCAGGTTAGCTCACTTCCTCCGACCGGAAACGCGTCTAACGTCGCGGGGAGTCGGTGCTAAGCTAAGGTTAGCCGCAGCTAGCTCCTGCTAACGTGTTGTTGTTGCTCCAGCTTGGTGAAGTTCCGGATTTAGTGAAACACAGGTCGGCCACAAGTGGGTCTGAAGAGACATGGACTCTGAGACAAGTCCCCGTGTCCTCCCTCGAGGTAAGATCACCCCGCAGTTACATCTGGAAACTACTTACACACCCTGGTGTGTTTGTGTTTGTGTGTGTTGTGTGTGTGTGTGTGTGTGTGTGTGTGTGTGTTTGTGTGTGTGTATGTGTACGTATATATATATATCCAATTATGTGTGTGTGTGTGTGTGTGTGTGTGTATATATATGTATATATGTGTGTGTGTGTGTGTGTGTATAGTTTGTTTGTGTGTGTGTATATGTGTATATGTGTGTGTGTGTGTGTGTGTGTATAAGTTGTGTGTGTGTGTGTGTGGTGTGTGTGTGTGATATATCTGTGTGTGTATATATCTGTGTGTGTGTATATATCGTGTGTGTGTGTGTGTGGTGTGTGTGTGTATATATATCTGTGTGTGTGTGTGTGTATATATCTGTGTGTGTGTGTGTGTGTGTGTGGTGTGTGTGTGTGTATATATATCTGTGTGTGTGTGTTATATCTGTGTGTGTGTGTGTGTGTGTGTTGTATATCTGTGTGTGTGTGTGTGTGTGTGTGTGTGTGGTGTGTGTGTGTATATATATATCTGTGTGTGTGTGTATATCTGTGTGTGTGTGTGTGTGTGTGTGTGTATATGTATAATACACATCTGATACATAATAGATAGTTTGACATTTTCTCCTGGATTCAGCGTTAGTGACGTAACTTCCGGGTTAGCTCTGTTCTCTGTGATATTAAGAAGCTGGTGAACTTGTTACCTACATCTTAGAACTTAGTCCCTGTTATGTAATGTTCTTATTCTTATTCAATCTGACAGTTTATAGGTTATTATATATTTGTATATATGTTTGTATGTATGTATGTGTGTATATATGTATGTATATATATTTAACAGTCATAGTTAATATGTAATTATGATCTACTGCACTGTTCACTTTTTGCACTATCATCATTACACCCTTCTTATGTACTGTATATGTGTGTAAATGTGTTTGTTGTGTTATGGTTGTCTTGCTACTGGGTGCCTAAAATCCCCCCACCCCCCCCCACCCCCCATTCTCTCAGCAGCTACAAGTCTGCGTTTAAAAGACGTCTAACAGCTGTCTATACGGCGAAAACAGGCTGAATGTGAGCTGTCAGCAGTGTAGTCTACAGTTGTGTAGTGAGTATACTGTGACCCCCCCCCAGCTTTATTTATTTATTTGCAGTGTGTTCAGGGGACAGGCCTCTCAGGCACCCCCTGCAGTCCTCCAAAGTATCCATAGGAGTACACGTACCGCCATTTGAGAAACACTGCTCTAGCTCTTCCCTTCATCCCTAGTTATCACCATATTCAACACTATTCCATATTTTACTCATGTTATTCTGCGAGTCACAGAATGGTGCCTGGGTGCAGGGCTCTAGAGTTAGTCTGGTGCCCTGCCAGGGTGCAGGGCTCTAGAGTTAGTCTGGTGCCCTGCCAGGGTGCTGGACTCTAGAGTTAGTCTGGTGCCCTGCCAGGGTGCAGGGCTGTAGAGTTAGTCTAGTGCCCTGCCAGGGTGCAGGGCTCTAGAGTTAGTCTGGTGCCCTGCCAGGGTGTAGGGCTCTAGAGTTAGTCTGGTGCCCTGCCAGGGTGCAGGGCTGTAGAGTTAGTCTAGTGCCCTGCCAGGGTGCAGGGCTCTACAGTTAGTCTGGTGCCCTGCCAGGGTGTAGGGCTCTAGAGTTAGTCTGGTGCCCTGCCAGGGTGCAGGGCTGTAGAGTTAGTCTGGTGCCCTGCCAGGATGCAGGGCTGTAGAGTTAGTCTGGTTCCCTGCCAGGGTGTAAGGCTCTAGAGTTAGTCTAGTGCCCTGCCTGGGTGTAAGGCTCTAGAGTTAGTCTAGTGCCCTGCCTGGGTGTAGGGCTCTAGAGTTAGTCTAGTGCCCTGCCTGGGTGCTGGGCTCTAGAGTTAGTCTAGTGCCCTGGCTGGGTGCTGGGCTAGAGTTAGGCTGAATCCCATTCCTTCCCCTTACCCCTTCCCCCTAGCTTGTGCGCGTTCACGCGGGAACTAGTGCGGTCCAATCGTATACGAGTAGGGTAGGGGATAGACCAAGGGATGTAGATCCCTTGGAACCTAGTGTGGACGCGGGACCTCACGAGGAAACCACAAGGCAGTGTGTGGCTGCTGCATCGACAGAGAGACACATGGCATGTAGTACTTTCGGATTAAATATTGATAAAAAGTTCGCCAGTCGTGTTTGTGGTCATGCAGTCCTGTACATGTGTACCCCTGTTCCTAACTGAAAATTTTTAAAAAATCTCTAGCTTGCACTGCTAACGCTATCGCTAACGATAACGTTGAACAGCCCACATATTTCTGACTTGAATGGACTGTATAAGAGCGCATAGATGGTATAGCTAGATAATATATTAACGGTCTATGACAAGCGATAGTGCTTAAACATGTTACCGCCATGTCTACACAGGAGGACACAGGAGGACACAGGAGGGAACAGCAGCGATCCGGTGGGGCTGAAAACGAGCAGACGTTTCATAAATTCATATGTTCTATGTTGTACCAATTCATGAATTGCATGGGTAGCCTCTATGATTGTAATAATCTGTAATTAATTCATGGTCATTGTTCATGCACTTGTTATATTGTTGTTGGTTTTGAGATGGGAAAATGATGATATGTGAGGGGGGGTTACTGGCCAAACATGGCATCGGACTGGTCTGAATATCAGCAGCTGTAGCTACCAACAGTGTAGTGGTGTCGTAGTTGTTTGTGGTCTTGTTTTTTTTTTTTTTTGACCACATATGAGTGCCCTTTTATTGTGTGCGATGGTAGTAGGTTCTAATACGTTGACAATGGTTCTGTAACATTATTTTATGTAACGTTTTGCTGGAGGGGTATCAGAGTTTATCATTCTATAAAGACAGATTTGTCAACAAAATGTTTTGTGAAATCAAGGACATTCAAAAACGGTGATAACTGAAAACGATATACACACACCCAGTATACAGGTGTATATTATGTATATGTTACACATGAGCATGTGTATACACATTTGTTGCAAAAAGACCTAAGGTACCACCGATAAGTACTATGCACTACCAAAGTAACCTAAAATATACTAAAAATATACTAACAATGTTGTCCGAAAACACAGCACAAATCAACAGACCTAGTTACGGTCTTGAAGTTTTTTGATAAATACTGTATGGGATGTCACCAATGGGTGTCCCAATTAATAGGGGTAGTTTTCACCCCGTACCCCTACCCCTTGGTTTAGGGCCAGGGGGTAGGTGTAAGGGCCAAGGGGTAGGGGTCAAGGGGATAGGAATGGGATTCAGGCCTTAGTCTAGTACCCGCATGGCGTGTAGGGCTCTAGAGTTAGTCTGGTGCCCTGCCTGGTTGCAGGGCTGTAGAGTTAGTCTGGTTCCCTGCCTGGGTGCTGGGCTCTAGAGTTAGTCTGGTGCCCTGCCTGGGTGTAGAGCTCTAGAGTTAGCCTGGTGCCCTGCCTGATGAGAATTATCTTCAATTCCAGGCGGGCTGCTGTGAAGGCTGTTGATGCAGAAAGGACCCCATGGAGGGTTGGGATGGTTCTGAGGGCTATATCTTTGGCTGTTCCCTTTAGTCCAAGCTTCACTGCTGCTGATGGGAGGAACATTGCATACTCGGAACTAGGGCTGCACGATTATGGCCAAAATGATAATCGCGATTATTTTGATCAAAATTTTGATCGCGATTATTCTCACGATTATTTGTTGATTTTAACCAAAACAAATTTTATTGTCACATAGGCTATTATAACTGCGAGAGGGAGTGTGATGGACGCTACTCCACAGAGAGACGCTGATCATTATGAACGGGTCCAGCACGGGTCGAACCGGCGGAAACACACGTCGTGTGTATTAAAACGTCTTCATCGCACTGCGCTGCATTTTTATGAACTATGATATTCTGGCCATGGGTCACATCTCTGGTCCTGGTCCAGGCTTCGGTCAGCACTCCGTCTCCCACGCTGTGACTCTACCAACTGAAGTTAGCTGCATTCAAAAACTTCTTCTGGGTTCTTCGCCGTAGCGGCCCGCGATAACAGTACCCGCGGAAACACTGGTACAAATACAGGTTGCCCCCTCATACTTAACAATATACAGCTGTGTTAATGAAAATTTAAACTGTAGACATACATCAGAAGTGTGGACCGGCGGCCGCTGGTGGCGGGGCGCGGAGAGTAAGAGGAGAGAGGTAGGACGAGAGAGCGTGATCCAACACAGGCACGCTTTACAGAAAATGTCATGTAACGCAAAATTAAACCATATCCATATAAACAGCATTGCAGCAGGATGCGAGGACATTAGCACCGTGCGTCCTAAAGAGCTAACAACAGCTAACAGCACAGCTAGCTAACAGCAACGCGTAACTAGCACCGACTAGCACTGGTCACTGCTGTTGTTGAAAAACAACAATGGGACAAAGTGTGCGTTTACTGGTAAACTGGTAACCTTGAGACAGACGTATAACCGATCGCTATCTGTTGGTTTTCCTCACGCTACTCTGTCCTCGTGACTGTTCTACATCTGAAACTTAGCTGCACGGGGTGCAGTGAACTACTCTGACTGGCTCATGAGCAGACGGCTTTATGGAGCGGGAGATTGGCTTTGCAAAAAACCCGGAGCGTTCTATGAAATGACGCTTTATAAAAAATAATCACTCTATCACGCAAATTTGATCGCGGGAAGTCCAAATCGTGATCGCGATTAAAATTCGATTAATTGTGCAGCCCTACTCGGAACTTTCATCTAATATGGCTGGGTGTCCATGGTGCGCTCACCGTGATGCAGGATCACTCTAATGACCTTCAATAGCTCCACTATAACTATAACTATTGAAGCTTAGCTTAACAACTAGTTGCTTGTCTGCTTTGGGTCCAACCATCCATCCATCCATCCATCTTCATCTGCTTATCCGGGTGCTTTGGGTCGCACCACTGAAACTAGTAAAGAGCCTGAATCTTGTTTGTCACCTTGTCCCGGAGGTCGACCACATTTCTTTTGTGGCTGCTTCTTAGACTCAGACCAGGGTAGTGGTGTTGGTGTTGGTTCATGAAACTACTCTTCATATTCATATTCCTCTTCTGCTGAGAGCATGACGTGGACAGGTGGAGGAATGTAGTGGGACCACACACCCTTGGGGCTGTGATGTACTAGAGCTGCCTTTGCTACCTTGAGGCTACATTCAGTCTCCATAGTCATCCCCATGTCATCTTTAAGTAAGGCCTTCCCTATGGAGGGCCAGCTGGGATCTACCCAATTAGGTAGGGGAGGTCTGTGATGAGGAGTGAGAGAGGTCATCTTGGCAGCTCCCTCCATTGGCTGATGCCCATTCTCTTTTTGCCCATGTTCATACTGTACTTGAACGTGTAACTCATGGTCTATGTCTTGGATAGTCCAATATACTCATTCAGATGATTTGGTGGCTGTCTATCCCTCTAAGGACGAGCTCCACTGCTGTAAAGTTGCATCCTTATCCTGGAGTAAAGCTTAGAATCTGGCTCAAAGGACCTCAATGTAAGTGAGGGTTAGACAAGGACTTTATGAACTTTGTTGCGGGCTGATTTCAGCTTCTGACTTTGCCTTGGGTATATCTTTCCAAACATGGAGGTGGTCCCTCTTGATAATTTTATCAGAATAAGCAACAGTACAAACATTGCCATGGATAGATGGTGTGTGTGTGTGTGGGTTTGTTTGTGGTTCTGCAAAGAAATACATAACAGTGTAAAAACTATCAGACACAATGCCTGCATATATAGCAAATAATGATAATGAACCCACAATTAATTACATCAGAGTAAATCAGTGTACCAACTTAAAAATGTAAATTCTGCACTTAAAATACAGATTAGCAAGGATGTTCAACAATGTAGTTATCTCTAATTAACAGCCACATGCACACATAGGCGTGCACTCTAAGTGATCACCGCTGATAGACTTAAAATAATAATAATAATAATAATAATAATAATAATACATTTTATTACACTCAAGGACACTTTACAGACAATAAAAGACAGATACAGGGAACAGAAAAGTGTAAGTAGTTATAACAAAACAAATAAAACAAAAAAAAATCACTTCTACTGACCATGCTCCTCTGTTTGGTGAATGTGCTTTCCAGAGGATGGCTGGCATTTTCCATGATGGACAAGTTAGTTTAGGGTCCAGCTCCCTGATGTCTTCAAAAAGCTTGTTTTGTCTGAAAAACTATTGAATCCCCAGAGATATGTTGTTTATAACTGTTTTTCTGTGTTGTTTCAGCGTTCCCTTCAGATGTTCAGAAAGTGATTGTTGGTGAAGAGGATCAGAAGGAGTGTAGCTCCAGTATGGACCAGGAGGAGCCAGAGGCCCCCCCACACATTAAAGAGGAGCAGGAGGAACTGTGTATTACTCAGGATGGAGAGCAGCTTCATGGGCTGGAAGAGGCTGATATCAAGTTCCCATTTACTCCTGTCCCTGTGAAGGGTGAAGATGATGAAGAGGAAGCTCAGTCCTCACAGCTTCATCAGAGACAAACTCAACACATGGAAACAGAAGCTAATGGAGAGGACTGTAAAGGACCAGAACCAGCCAGGAACTCACATCCACATCCACTTTTACAACCAGAGACTGAAGACCAGACTGGAGACACTTCTGATCTTGAGACTGATGACAGTGCTGATTGGAGGGAGACCAGAGAACATCAGCCAGCTTTAAACTCTCTGAAAGATGAGGATGTTCCTGTCTGTGATGAGAGACCTAAAACTGACAAGAAAGCCTTCAGCTGCTCTGAGTGTGAGAAAACATATGACTTTAGGTCACATCTGAAGAGACACATGATGACTCATACAGGAGTCAAACCTTTCAGCTGCTCTGAGTGCGGGAAACATTTTAAAGAAAGTGGAACTTTAAGGGCACACATGAGAACTCATTCAGGAGAGAGACCTTTTAGCTGCTCAGTCTGTAAGAAATCTTTTATACAGAGTGGAGGTTTTCGGGCACACATGAGAATCCACACGGGTGAGAAGCCTTTTAGCTGCTTGGAGTGTGACAAAACATTTAGCCGCAATAAACTTCTGAAGATGCACGTGATGACTCATACAGGAGAGAGACCTTTTAGCTGCTCAGTCTGTAAGAAATCTTTTACACAAAATGGGAATTTAAGAATACATATGACCATCCACACAGGACAGAGGCCATATAGTTGCTCATTCTGTGAGAGAGCTTTCACAGCGAGAGGAGGTTTGGAGAAACACGTGAGAATCCACACAGGAGAGAGGCCGTTTACCTGCTCGGTCTGTAAGAAAACTTTTAGAGATAGAGGAACTTTAAATAGACATATGAGAGTCCACAAGGGACAAAAACAGTCTACTTTCTGTGTTATTGCCGTAAAAAAGCAGCAGGAGGGTAGCTCCAGTGTGGACCCGGGGAACCCAGAGCCCCCCCCACACATTAAAGAGGAACAGCAGGAACAGTGGAGCATTCAGGAGCGAGAACCAGAGGCTGGTGACAGTGCTGGTTGGAAGGAGACCAGAGAACCTCAATCAGCTCTAAACTCTCTGAAACATGATACGAGACGCAAGAAAACATTCAGCTGCTCCGAGTGTGGGAGAAGATTCGGCACCAGGGGAGGTCTGAAGAGACACATGAGAACTCACACAGGAGAAAAGCCTTTCAGCTGCTCTGAGTGCGGGAAATGTTTTACAGAAAGTGGAACTTTACGAGCACACATGAGAACTCATACAGGGGAGAAGCCTTTTAGCTGCCCAGTCTGCAAGAAATCTTTTATACAGAGTGGAAATTTACGGGCACACATGACAATCCACACTGATGAGAAGCCTTTTAGCTGCTCGGAGTGTTACAAAAGATTTAGCTGCAATAAACTTCTAAAGATGCATATGAACACTCACACAGGAGAAAAACCTTTCAGTTGCTCTGTCTGTAAGAAGACTTTTAGACAAAGTAGAAATTTACAGATACACATGACCATCCACACAGGACAGAGGCCTTTTAGTTGCTCATTCTGTGACAGAGGTTTCACAGCGAGAGGAAGTTTGGAGAAACACATGAGAATCCACACAGGAGAGAGGCCGTTTACCTGCTCCGTATGTAAGAAAACCTTTATAGATAAAGGAACTTTAAATAGACATATGAGAATCCACAAGGGACAAGATCAATCTACTTCCTGTGTTAGTGAAATAATAAAGCAGCGGCAGGGTAGCTCCAGTGTTGGACCAGGAGGAGCCAGAGTCCCCCCCACACATTAAAGAAGAAGAGGAGGAACTGTGGAGCAGTCAGGAGGGCGAACCTGAGGCGGATGACGGTGCTGATTGGAAGGAG
>NW_022605595.1:687430-697826 GCF_008692095.1 Etheostoma spectabile | reverse complement strand
CTCAGTCAGCTTTAAACTCTCTGAAACAAGAGGATGTCTCTGTCAGCAATTTGAGATGTAGTGCTGCTGACAAACCATTGAGCTGCTCTGAGTGTGGAAAACGTTTTTGGACCAAGCAACATCTGACAAGACACATGCTAACTCATACAGGAGAAAAACCTTTCAGCTGCTCGGTCTGTAAGAAATCTTTTACATTGAGTTGTAATTTACGGTCACATATGAGAACTCACACAGGAGAAAAACCTTTCAGCTGCAGTGTTTGTCAGAAAACATTTGCCTGGCAGTCGCTGGTCAAAACACATAAATGTGTTGGTCGTCAGACTCAAACTGAGGAGAACAGAAAGGCAGAGCCTCCAGCCAGCAGCTCAACTGAACACATGGAAACAGAAGCTGATGGAGAGGACTGTGGAGAACCAGATCCAGCCAGGAACTCACATCCAGTTTTACAACCAGAGACTGAAGACCAGACTGGAGACTCTTCAGAGACTGACGTCAGTGATGGTGATTGGGAGGAGACCAGAGAACCTCAGTCGGCTTTAAACTATTTAAAGAATAACCAAGTCACTGTTGGGGATATTAACTTCAAATCTGTTGGGAAAGCCTTCAGCTGCTCTGAGTGTGACAAAGGGTTTGGTACAAAGGGAAGTCTGAAGAGACACATGATGACTCACACAGGAGAGAGACCTTTTAGCTGCTCCGAGTGTGGGAAACGTTTTTCAGAAGGTGGAACGTTACGGGCACACATGAGAACTCACACAGGAGAGAAGCCTTTCAGCTGCTCAGTTTGTAAAACATCTTTTAGAGAGCGTGGAAACTTACGGGCACACATGAGAATTCACACAGGAGAGAAACCATTTAGCTGCTCCGACTGTGGGAAAATATTTGGCCGCACATCACTTTTGAAGAGACACATGCAAACTCATACAGGAGTAAAACCTTTCAGCTGCTCGGTCTGTAAGAAATCTTTTACACAGAAGGAAAATTTACAGATACACATGACCATCCACACAGGACAGAGGCCTTTTAGCTGCTCATTCTGTGACAGAGGTTTCACAGCGAGAGGAAGTTTGGAGAAACACATGAGAATCCACACAGGAGAGAGGCCGTTTACCTGCTCCGTCTGTAGGAAAACCTTTAGAGACAGTGGAACTTTAAAAAGACACATGAGAGTCCACAACTGACATGAACTGAGATGAGACGTTATACTCTGTTGTGCGGGTCCTTAAGAAGACATGTCTGTTACATTTTTGTTCTGTTTCTTCTTAGTTTTTCAAATGCTGCTTTCTGTTGTCTGCCTCTAACGAAGTGTAACATTTTCATAGAACTGATGCTTCATCTCGATATCAACGTCTCTCACGGCCTCTGTCCAGGGACTACAGATAATTAGCTTTTAGCTCCATTTGATATGAAGTATGTGTTGTTAGGGGTGCATGATACTGTATATTGACTTAATATTGTTTCTGTGATATCAAATTGCGCATCATTATATCGAAAGTGTTGCAATAAATACGCAATATGTTTTTATTTTGTGGAGCGTTGCGTCCAGTCCGTTGGCTGTGTGGCGTAGTTGTGTTTAATTTAGAAACGTTTGAAACGCTATAATGATCACGTTTCATTGGCACAGAATGAATCAGAGACTTGAAATAAAAGACAGGACCGAAAGAGAGAGCGAAGGGGGTCAGTGGAACAAAAGAAAGAACTCAAAAGTAAGTAAATGAGGGAGAGAAGACAAAAAAATGAGTTGTTTGAACTGCAGGAATCTGACTTGGGAGATAAATAACCTGCTCTTTATGAAAACACTGTATATCATGCTAACCAAACATATATCTACTCTATTATGTTGTAGACTGTATATTAATGGACAGAGCATGTGTCCCAGGAGGCTTTGGGAGTACCAGCTGAGCTGAAATGTTCCTTTTTGACCTTGGAAACGGCAACGTAACAAGAAAAGTCCAAACACAAGATCCACTTACTCAGTGTTACCGAAGCGTCCCCACACACATACATATACACACACATATATATGTATATATCTATATATATATATATACATACATATGTGTATTTATGGTACAGTTGAAACTTGCGTGTGATCTTGTAGTTTAATTGCTGTCAGGTTGAGACAAACCATCCCGGGCTGGGACTACCAGCTTGCTGATCCCAAACCGGTTTCATGCAATGATGCTGCCAAACCGCCATAGTGGCCATGCAGATGTGTGTCTCCTCCTTCCTTGCTGGGCCCTTCCCATGTCTCCTCCCTCCTTGCTGGACTCGTATATAATAGGGGGGCCACAGGGAAGGTCACGTCTCCCCCGGGCCATTCCATAGGTGTGGTGTGCAGCTCTGCCAGAGAGGAGGATTGAAGGAGGGAAGGAGCAGCACTTCATCGTTTAAGGGTGAGACGGAGACACTTTCTCTTTTTTACTTTTTTTACTTAAAGTATAAAAGTAAAGTAGCCGTGAGAATGAGAACCATTTTATAGACCGAGACCGGGACTCCAGGTTAATCAGAGTCTGACTGAGACCGGGACCGGGACTCCAGGTTAATCAGAGTCTGACTGAGACCGAGACCAGGACTCCAGGTTAATCAGAGTCTGACTGAGACCGGGACCGGGACTCCAGGTTAATCAGAGTCTGACTGAGACCAAGACCCAGTTCCTCTTTTTTAATCTTCCCCTTTACATTTAAATGAATCTACGTGTGTGTGTGAGTGTGACATTACAGCTTGTTTCTCCCTTTTGATGAACATCTGTCCTGTAGGGTAACATTACAGCTTGTTTCTCCCTTTTGATGAACATCTGTCCTGTAGGGTAACATTACAGCTTGTTTCTACCTGATGAACATCTGTCCTGTAGGGTAAACTTACAGCTTGTTTTCTTACCTGATGAACATCTGTCCTGTAGGGTAACATTACAGCTTGTTTCCCTGATATAACATCTGTCCTGTAGGGTAACTTACAGCTTGTTTCTACCTTGATGATGAACATCTGTCCGTTGTGGGTAACATTACAGCTTGTTTCTCCCTGATGATACATCTGTCCGTAGGGTACATTCAGCTTGTTTTTCCTGTATGAAACATCTGTCCTGTAGGGTAACATTACAGCTTGTTTCTCCCTGATGAATCATCTGTCCTGTAGGGTAACATTACAGCTTGTTTCTACCTGATGAGAACATCTGTCCTGTAGGGTAACATACACTTGTTTCTCCTGATGATGACACTGTCCTGTAGGGTAACATACAGCTTGTTTCTCCCTGATGATAAACTCTGTCCTGTAGGGTAACATTACAGCTTGTTTTCTCCTATGATGAACATCTGTCCTGTAGGGTAACATTACAGCTTGTTTCTACCTGATGATGAACATCTGTCCTGTAGGGTAACATTACAGCTTGTTTCTACCTGTGACATCTGTCCTGTAGGGTAACATACAGCTTGTTTTCCCTGATGATGAACATCTGTCCTGTAGGGTAACATTACAGCTTGTTCTCCCTGATGATGAACATCTGTCCTGTAGGGTAACATTACAGCTTGTTTCCTGATGATGAACATCGGTCCTGTAGGTAACATTACAGCGTTTTCTCCCTGATGATGACACTGTCCTGTAGGGTAACATTACAGCTTGTTTCTCCCGTGATGAACATCTGTCCGGTAGGGTAACTACAGCTTGTTTTCTACCTGATGAACATCTGTCCTGTAGGGTAACATTACAGCTTGTTTCTACCTGATGATGACATCTGTCCTGTAGGGTACATTACAGCTTGTTTCTCCCTGATGATGACATCTGTCCTGTAGGGTAACATTACAGCTTGTTTCTCCTGATGAGAACATCTGTCCTGTAGGGTACATTACAGCTTGTTTCTCCCTGATGAGAACACTCTTCCTGTAGGGTAACATTACGCTTGTTTCTCCCTGATGAACATCTGTCCTGTAGGGTAACATACAGCTTGTTTCTACCGATGATGAACATCTGTCCTGTAGGGTAAACTTTACAGCTTGTTCTCCCTGATGATGAACATCTGTCCTGTAGGTAACTACAGCTTGTTTCTCCCTGATGATGAACATCTGTCCTGTAGGGTAACATTACAGCTTGTTTCTCTACTGATGCTTAACATCTGTCCGGTAGGGTAACATTACAGCTTGTTTTCACTGATGATGAACATCTGTCCTGTAGGGTAACACAGCTTGTTTCTACCTGATGATGACATCTGTCCTGTAGGGTAACATTACAGCTTGTTTTACCTGATGATGATCTGTCTGTAGTACATACAGCTTGTTTCTACCTGATGATGAACATCTGTCCTGTAGGGTAACATTACAGCTTGTTTCTACCTGATGAATAACATCTGTCCTGTAGGGTAACATTACAGCTTGTTTCTCCTGTATGAACATCTGTCCTGTAGGGAAACATTACAGCTTGTTTCTCCCTAGATGAACATATGTCCTGTAGGGTAACATTACGTTGTTTCTACCTGTGATAACTCTGTCCTGTAGGGTAACTTACAGCTTGTTTCTACACTGATGAGAACATCTGTCCTGAGGGTAACTACAGCTTGTTTCTACCTGATGATGAACATCTGTCCTGGAGGTAACATTACAGTCTGTTTCTACCACTGTGATCATCTGTCCTGTAGGGTAAACATTACGCTTGTTTCTACCTGATGAACATTGCCTGTAGGGAACATACAGTTGTTTTCCCTGATGAACATCTGTCCTGTAGGGTAACATTACAGCTTGTTTCTCCCTGATATGAACATCTGTCTGTAGGGTAACATTACAGCTTGTTTCTACCTGATGGATGAACATCTGTCCTGTGGTAACATTACAGCTTTTTTCCTGATGAGAACATTCGTCCTGTAGGGTAACATTCAGCTTGTTTCTCCCTGATGATGAACATCTGTCCTGTAGGGTAACATTACAGCTTGTTTCTCCTGATGAAATCTGTCCTGTAGGGTAACATTACAGCTTGTTCTACCTGATGAAACATCTGTCCTGTAGGGTAACATTACAGCTTGTTTCTACCTGATGAGAACATCTGTCCTGTAGGGAACATACAGCTGTTTCCCGATGATGACATCTGTCCTGTAGGGTAACATTACAGCTTGTTTCTACCCTAGATGAAACTCTGTCCTGTAGGGTAACATTACAGCGTTTTCTACCTGATGAAACATCTGTCCTGTAGGGTAACATTACAGCTTGTTTCTACACTGATGAACTCTGTCCTGTAGGGTAACATTACAGCTTGTTTTTCCCTGATGATGAACATCTGTCCTGGGGTAACTATTGAGTCTTACATCTATATTGAATAACTAGTTGTCATTACATTCTATGTTTATACATACTCTATACATCATTATTATTATAAAACTACTTGTTTCATCCTCATTTAACTCTTTATTTCATTTACACTTTTATGATAACATTAATACAGCTTGTTTCTCCCTGATGATGAACCTCTGTCCTGTAGGGTAACATTACAGCTTGTTTCATCCTGAGATGACATCTGTCCTGTAGGGTAACATTACAGCTGCTTGTTCTCCCTGATGATGAACATCTGCCTGTAGGGTAACATTACAGCTTGTTTCTCCTGATGAACACATCTGCCCTGTGGGTAACATTACAGCTTGTTTCTCCTGATGATGAACATCGTCCTGTAGGGTAACATTACAGCTTGTTTCTCCTGATTGAAAACATCTGTCCTGTAGGGTAACATTCAGCTTGTTTCTCCTCGGATGAGACACTTTCCTGTAGGGTAACATACAGCTTGTTTTCTCCTTGATGAACATCTGTCTGTAGGGTAACATTACAGCTTGTTTCTCCTATGATGAACATCGTCCTGTAGGTAACATACAGCTGTTTCTCCTGATGATGACATCGGTCCTGTAGGGTAACATTACAGCTGTTTCTACCTGAGTGATGACCTCCTGTAGGGTAACATTACAGCTGTTTCTCCTGATGATGAACATCTGTCCTGTAGGGTTAACAAGCTGTTTCTCCCTGGATGAACATATCTGTCCTGTAGGGTAACATACAGCTTGTTTCTACCTGATGCTAACATCTGTCCTGTAGGGTAACATTACAGCTGTTTCTCCTGATGAAACATGCTGTCCTGTAGGGTAACATTACAGCTTGTTTCTACCTGATGATGAACATCTGTGACTCGTAGGGTAACACTTACAGCTGTTGTCTCACCTGATGAACATCTGTCTGTAGGGTAACATTACAGCTTTTTCTATCTATCCTATGAGGAACATGATCCTGTAGGGTACATTACAGCTGTTTCCTACATACTGATGAACATCTGTCCTTGTAGGGTAACACTTACAGTGGTTTCTACCTGATGATGAACATCTGTCCGTAGGGTAACATTACAGCTTGGTTTCTCCCTGATGTGAACATCTGTCCTGTAGGGTAACATTACAGCTTGTTTCACCTGATGATGAACATCTGTCCTGTAGGGTAAACATTACATCTGTTTCTACCCTGATTGAACATCTGTCCTGTAGGGTAACATTACAAGCTTTTTCTACCTGATGATGAACATCTGTCCTGTAGGGTAAACTTACAGCTTTTCTACTGATGATGAACTCTGTCCTGTAGGGTAACATTACAGCTTGTTTCTACACTGATGAACATGTGTCCTGTAGGGTAACATACAGCTGTTTCTCCTGATGATGAACATCTGTCCTGTAGGGTAACATTACAGCTGTGTCTCTCCTGTATGAACATCTGTCTCTGTAGGGTAACATTACAGCTTGTTCTCACCTGATGAACATCTGTCCTGTAGGGTAACATTACAGCTTGTTCTCTACCTGATGATGAACATCTGTCCTGTAGGGAACATACAGCTTGTTTCTACCTGATGATGAACATCTGTCCTGTAGGGTAACTACAGCTTGTTTCTCCCTGATGTATGAACATCTGTCTTTAGGGTAACATTACAGCTTGTTTCTACCTGATGATGAACATCTGTCCTGTAGGGTAACAGTTACAGCTTGTTTCTACCTTTCTGATTGGACGTGTTATGACCCGGGGGTTTCTGATTGGACTTGTCTTTCAATCGAGTGTCCGGCGTCCATGTGTCCGTCTCTGACCAGATCTGCTCCGAGCGAGCTCAACCATTGGTGGAGCCAGCTGAGGTTCCGCCTCCAGAACAAGAAAGGATGGAACGAGATGTTGGATGAGTCCTTCCTGCTCCACACCAAATGGTGAACAAGAGTGTGTGTGTGTGTGTTGTGTGTGTGTGTGTGTGTGTGTGTTGTATGGGTGTGGTGTTTGGTGGGTGTGTGTGTGTGTTGTGTGTGTGTGTGTGTGTGTGTTGTGTGGTGTGTGTGTTGGTTGTGTTTGTGTATGGTGTGTGTGTTGTGTGTGGGTGTTTGTGTGTGTGTGTGTGTGTGTGTGTGTGTTGTAATGTGTCTCTTCTGGTCTTCAGCATCAGAGACAACGCTCTCTTCTACGCGGCCAACAACAACAGCGTGGCGTCCATCCAGAAGCTGCTGAGCTGTCCGTCCACTAATGTCTTCGAGAGAGGTGACAATGACACACACGCACACACCACACACGCACACACGCACACACCACACACACACACCACACAACACCCACACACACACCACCACATTACACACACACACACACACACACACACCACACACACACACACACACACACACACAGTATAGCTCCGTTTTCATCCACATGCTTTATTAATGATATTGATGAAAAATTCTTTATGGAAACAGTAAAATTTCATGAATCTCAAAGGAAATCTTTACATCTTGTCACTTTTTTCAAATTTTTTGTAAATTTTGTCTTCATGTTTGTCGCTTTATTACAAGTTTTGGTTGAATTTTTTCTACGTCCTTGTTGCATTTTTTGTCGTTTTTGTCACTGTAATTGCGTTTTTGTAACTTTTTCGGCCTTTTCTGGATTCTAAAGCGAGACTTAGATTAGATTATCTAGATTATCTATCTTATTATCGTTAGATTTAGCAAACAACAGAAAACCATTTCCTGAACAAGCCAGCTGTTGTTTCGGGGATGAGAGACAGAACATCTGGACAGATCTCAGATAGGATTCATTTGGATTTTTGGGCCAAAGTGTCTCCTTTAATATTAAATCTTGCTTTGCTTTCTCAGTTTTCGAAGCTTTTTTTTTGGCCGCTCTATTGGTCAAGAATCCGACTGTTTATGCTGTAGTCGCTGTGGCCGTTGCCGTAGCAACAGGTACACAAGTGAAGCTGTATAAAAAATTAAAATGTGTTTTAAGTTTAGAAACATTTTAAATCCCCCCCCTCACTGTGGTCAGGTCCACTGCTTGGGTTACCCCCCTTGTCCCTGTCCTGAAAATTAGTGAAATCCATGAAATAATAAAGTTTTCTCATTACAAACAATAATAAAAACTATCCGTAAAACGTGATGTGCGCGTTGGGATGCTTCTTGATGGAAGGGGGGAGGAGAGGTTGTGTACCTACTACACAATACCTCGTGCCTTCTTAGTTCTGCCGAGGGTAGTCTGACCCCATAAGCAGCACTGGCTGTGCCTCCTTGATGCGTGGCAGTGTCAGGTCCTTAAGGTAACGTTTTGAACCATCTTCCAATATAGCGTAGGTCTCAAGTACCTTGGTGCTGCTCTGGAGGATAACACGACTCAACTTGTGTAATACCCGGCAGGAAGTGAGTGTTTTTGTTTGACTTCCTGTTCAGCCTGAAGGCGGCTGGAAACTGCTAGAAACAGTCCGACTTTACCGCAGGTTTTTGTCACCGCCCCCAGCTGCTGCCGCCTGCTCTAGTCCACTTTACAGGCGAGGTGCAGCTCATCTCCAACATGCCTAATGTCTCGTACACTTGGTGTCCAGCTACAATGGAGTATACAGCAGTACCTTGAAAAACACCAATAGAGACTTCTAAACCAAATACTACACACCCAGACACGTTTCAACAGTAATGTGACCCGGCAAAATTTAACAACATTCTCAGCCAAGATTACAGCTATTACTGCCGTTAGCAACAATGTTAACACTGCGGTAGCTTAAAAAAAACACTTCCGTAGTTCCTGCCTGGCTGGAGCAGATGACCAATAAGAAAAGGCCGGCTTAGAGTTGTGTAGCATTTAGCCGAGAGTAGAAAATACTGTTGAAACTGGAGCGTTCAGAACAGTTGGAAATCTAAATGTTTTAGCTCACTGGGATTTGTCTAAATGTGTTTAACCTCATTATTTGCAGCTCTCGCCAGGTTTAACATGAAAATCGGACTTATGGGATGTATTGGCTACAACATTATAGTTATGACAGAAAATACAGAAAAGCATTATAAGGTACCTTTAATGCTCAGCTTGTGAGATTAGAAATGTTTGGATTAAGATGATTTACTCTCATGTTCTTCTCAGCCCTGTGGATGGTGTACATGACTGTGGATCCTTCCTACAATCCTTCATATAGCACCTTCCCCCTCACCATCTTCACCAAGTTCGTGGTCAACTTTGGCCTCGTAAATATGCCGGTGGACTTTACCCAACTCAACCCCACGATCATCTACCTGGTGTACATCGCCTACTCTATCATCGCCTTCATCCTTCTGATGAGATTGCTGGTAGCCATGATGAGTGACACGCAATGTAAGGTGGCCCAGGAGAGAGACGAGCTGTGGAGGACTCAGGTACACGCACGCACGAGCACACACACACACACACACACACACACACACACACACACACACACACACACACACACACACACACACAGATACAGTATAGAGACAGAGCGCATTGCGTCATACTCTGAAAGTCCCTAACCCCCCACCTCTTCCTCGTCTTTACTACGGAATAAAGAGGAGGAAATCTTCATGCAATGCAAGTCAATTGTAGAACGGAGAGTTCTACAACAGCAGTTGACCATTCACAAAAACTGCTGCTGGGCACACACATGAGACTTAAAGGTCCCATATTGTAAAAAGTGAGATTTCCATGTCTTTATTGATTGTAAAGCAGGTCAAAAGCATCAAAATGCTCAACCCACAGAGAAATCAATTAAAGACTGTACCTTTAAACAAGCCGTCAGGACTTCCCCTGCTGCAATGACGATGCACAAACTCCCAGAGCACATATGCAGAAGACCCATAAATGCTGACCAATGAGAGCAGACTGAGCTTTTTCAGGAGGTGGGCTTGAAGAGACAGGCGATAAAACGGAGCTTTTCAGATAGAAGAGGAACCCATGAGAAGAAGAACAATGTGTATTCTGAACATTATAGCATGTGAACTTGCTCTCAAAATACCCAAAATACAGGTATGACTTGAGAATGAGCATGATATGGTACCTTTAAAATGCGCTCTGTCTCTGTGGACTTGCATCTAAAGACACATACGCATCATCATGTCCCTGTGCATTTGCTGTGTCATGGTAAC
>NW_022605595.1:684389-687420 GCF_008692095.1 Etheostoma spectabile | reverse complement strand
GATGTTGTGAAGGTGGTAGCTACGACTCTGATGCTGGAGAAGCGGCTGCCCCGCCGCCTGTGGACCCGGCTCGGGGTGTGTGGGCTCAGCTACGGCCTGAGGGATTGCTGGTATCTCAGGTAAGAACAGAGGGGAGACGGCGCCTTTGCAGTAGGACCCCCCCAAACATTCTTAGGTTTGCTCCTTTCCCGGTCTTAAAACATTCAATTCAATTCAATTCAATTTTATTTATAGTATCAATTCATAACAAGATGTATCGCAAAGACCCCTTGACAGATCACCACACTCCAGAATTTACAAGGACCCAACAGTTCTAATAGTTTCCTCCAGAGCAAGCAACAGTGCGACAGTGGCGAGGAAAACTTCTTTTAGCAGAAACCGCGCCAACCCAGGCTCTTGTAGGCGGTGTCTGACGGCCGTTGGGGTTTAGAAGAAGAGTGGCAAAAAAATAGAAAAAATTAGTTTTTTAGAAGTTCTTTGTAGTAGTTCATGGCATAGCAGGACGCTGTGGCATACAGGCACAGCAGCGACGGACTAGCAGGACGTAGCAGACGTAGCAGGACGTCAGGACGTGCAGACGTAGCAACGTGCAGGACAGCAGGAGTGGCAGGCGTAGCAGGCTGTAGCGAGGTCAGGACGGAGCGACGTAGCAGCGTAGCAGACGTAGCAGCACGCATGACAGTTGAACATGGCATCACAGAACATGGAGGGGACCATGGCAACAGCTGCTACCCTGATTTTGGAAGCCTCTCTGATCCAAGGGAACATGCTGGGGAAAAAAGAACTAAGGACTCCGGGGATGACTCCCCGAAGAGTCTAGGTTAGTAGGTTAGCTATAGGTTAGTAACTAGGTTAGTAACTAGGTTAGTACAAAGCATTTCTGGGACATGGATGCCATAAATGGAAAGATGGAAAGATAGAGGAGAGAGGAGATCAGTGTATCAAAATAAGTCCCCAGCTGTCTAAAATTATTACGGCAAAACCAGAGAGACGAGGTAAAAGAGAGCTCCAGCCCGGCCGGCTAGAACTCTCCCCAACCGGATCGGGCGGTAGCCAAGTCTCCCTTTAGTTCTATATAGGAAACTGTGACTAACTACTACCCCTAACAATATTCGATTATAGCCTAACTATAAGCTTTATCAATAGGAAGTCTTTAGCCTACTCTTAAATGTGGAGACGGTGTCGTGCCTCCCGACCCAACTGGAACCTGGTTCCACAGAGAGGAGCCTGATAGCTGAACGCTCTGGCTCCCGTTCTACTTTTAGAGACTCTAGGAACCACCAGTAACCCTGCATTCTGGGAGCGTAGTGCTCTCCTAGGGGTGTAAGGTACTATGATCTCTTAAGAAAGAGGTGCCTGACCATGAAGAGCTGTAGGTGAGAAAAGGATTTTAATTCTATCTAAATTTTACAGGAAGCCATGCAGAGAAGCTAAAACAGGAGAAACGTGATCTCTTGTCCTGGTTCCCGTCGAAACACGTGCCGCACATTCTGGATCAGCTGTAGAGTCTTTATGGTTTTTTCGGCAGCCTGATAGTAAGAAGCAGTAATCCAACCTAGAAGTACAAATGCATGGACTAGTTTTTTCTGCATCTTTTAGACAGGATATTCCTGATTTTGCAATATACTTTGGTGAAAAGGCGTCCTTGAAATTTGCTTTAAGTGGGAATAAAGGACATGTCCTGATCAAAGATGACTCCAGATTCTTCACTGTGGTGCGTGGACGGTGGGAGCCAGGGTGGCTGGGGAGGGGGCTGAGGCAGGGAAGATGCCTACCAGAGTAACTACTCTTTGGATAATGTCGTCACGGAGGTGCTGGGGCCCGAGAGCAATAACTTCAGTTTTATGCGAGTTTAACATTAGAAAATTACAGGTCATCCAGGTTTAATCCTGAAGGCACGTTTAAGTTAGCTAACTGATTAGTTTCATCCGGCTTGATCGTAGATATAATGTATCACTGCATAACAATGAAAGTTATGGAGTGTTTCCTAATATACTGCCTAAGGAACATATAAAAAGTGAACAGGATTGGACCGAGCACAGATCCTTGTGGGACTCCATGACTAACCTTGGCGTGCACAGAGGATTCATCGTTAACAGGAACAACTGAGACGTCTGTAGAGAAGACCGTAAAACAACTTTGAGCATCCCGTTAAGGCCAAGGCAACTATGTGCCTATCGCGGTACCACAAGGGTCAATGGTATCAAACATATGTTTGTTCTCAGGCTTTTAACACACCAGAATTGTTGCCTTTTTATATTATTGTCATGCTGCTGTTGTCTTTTTGTTGTCTGTATGTTTATTGTGTTTTTGCTACTTTTCAGTAGTGCTGGGCGATATAGAGAAAATCTGATATATAATATACAATATTCTTGACCAAATACCTCCATTAAATTGCTATATCGCCCAGCTCTACTTTTCAGTTTTTGTGATTGTGACTGTTTTTAAATTTGCTTTATTTGTTAATAAATTATTATTATTAATATATATATATAATACTATATTTATATATTTATATAGTATTATATATATTATTAATACTAATATAAGATATTATTTATAACCTCACACAACCCTTCAGACTCTTCACAACTCCTCATCAGGATGTTGTTGTTTTCGGCATACTGTCCATCTGACTGACGCAATTACATCACAAATAAATCTTGTTTTAGTTTCTGGAGAAGTAAAAACAAAACAATTGAAATCGTTTCTTCAAACTTAATTTAGCCGGAATAAAAGGACAAATCAGCTCTAACCTCTTCCAGCGTGTTTTGAAGGTGTGTTGGGCGTCTAACATTTATTATTTGTTATACTAGAGTCCAGACAGACCAGAACCAGAACCAAAACCAGATGCTTGAGGATCAGAACCAGAGTCCTTTTCTGATGCAGCAGGACCTGGACCAGATGTTGCAGAACCAGAACAAGGTCCTGCAGACCAAGGATATGCAGTTCACTCGAGCAGAGCTGCAGAAGCTCCGGACTCTGATCCAGAACCTGACCCAGACCGACTCAGGCTCAGAGATCTTTGACT
>NW_022605595.1:680918-684379 GCF_008692095.1 Etheostoma spectabile | reverse complement strand
CCCCCCCCCGTTGTGAATGCAGCAATCGCACTCGGATATGCACCAAACATGTACCAAGACGTTTTTGTCCCTCTTTTGCCTCTTATAGGAAAAAAAAGGAAAAAAAGGTTATGAAAAGTGAAAAACAAAGGTCAAAAAACAACTTTGGAAAATGGTACTATACCAAGCCCTCCTCTTCTTTCTTTTTTTAAGAACATTTTTTGGTCGTTTTGAAGCCTTATTGGACAGGAAAGGAGAGGGGGGACAACATGCAGCAAAGAGACGGAATTGAACCCTCGGCTGATCCAGGAAGGACAGAGATTCTGCACATCCAACCAGGCAAGTCACCTGAGGTCACCCCCCAATAAGGCGATCCATCCGACCTCCAACAGACACAAAGAAGAACGGCACATTATAGTCGAGATGTACTCGAATATCTTAAAGTTGAAACATTTTAAGAAAATTTATAATATTTTAGAAAAGACACATTTGCTCTGATGAACATTTTAGGTTTCCACTTTCTAAAACAAGAACAGAGAAAGTCGTTTTGGTGTTGAAACGTAAGTGTCATCGCCAAAAAACGCTCACTTTTTGTTGCCTAAACTTAACCGTAAACCCGTCGAAATGAGCGACACCTTAGGGTGCTCTGTCCCCGGCTCACAGTCACCTGTTCTTGGGTAACTGAACACCAACTACCGCTGACCTGAGCACCATGCAGAGCACCGTAGCCGGCGGCAGGAAGCTCTGAGAGGAACCAGACCAGTCTAAAGTCCATAAAGGCTCAGAAATGTAAAACAAAATGAAATGATAATAAATTATATAACAAATGAAATGATAATAATTATGATGTTCTGTAACTTGCATCATTTAAATAAGAAGCAACAATGTTTTTCTTCATTTTATTATCTTCTCTTCTCCTCCGTGTTTTCCTTCTTTCCAAATGATTTGATCTGGTTGTTTCTCCGTCTTGACTTTACTGAAGTTTTTAAAGATGACTTTGGCTGCTACGGTTACCCCCGGCACCCATATTTTTCAGGTACTTTATACGAGTATTTTCCTATTCAGATTTTGCTTTAATGTGTGTTCTGGTTATTGTGCACTGGCCAAATAAAGAACCTTATTGAATGCACCGTACTTTGAGTTGTGACCAAGTATTTTTTTAATTGAATTTAAACATTTTACAAGGCACTGCTAAATTGAGTGTACATATGATGTGTGTGTGTATATAGTCTGTCTGTTGTGTGTCACATGATGGGCCTGCTGGACCCATCTCCTGTTGTAAGTTGGGCAATTATGTTTTCAGTGAGTGTCTAAAATCTGGTTTGGTCGTTCCCAATATAGTTCACTATTTAATAAACAGTATTTAACACACACACACTCACAAATACTTTTGAAAATGAATTCTGTGGACAATAAAAAAGCACTTCCGGACTTTTATTTTTGAACTCATCAACTGTAACCCTTACGGGCTTTTATTTTGAAGCTCAGCAGCTGATCTCCACCGGAAGCTGTAGTCCTGACTGCGGCTAACTTCCCCCTGTGACCAAGATGGCGTCTCTCAGAAAGCAGTGTTAGCAGAGGGTCTTTGTTGTGTTAGAAAGAGGTAAAATGTGTAAAGTCCAGATGCTGAGAGCGTTGGTGGAGCAGCGACTAACTGCGGCTGCTGAAGAGATATTTGGGCTGTTTGAAAGAACGATAGCAGAGTACGAGGAGGAACTTTGTCGTTCAAAAGAGGAGAACGAGCGACAACGGGAACTACTGGACGCTGTTTTCACCCCTCAGCTCCGGGTCCCAAGCAGGTCTGGTCCCTTTACTCCTACAAACTGAATGGGTTTTTCATCATAAAGGAAGATGAGGCAGACATTAGAAATGTACCAGGTGTTCCAGCTGGGTAGCGCGCGCAAACAGAACTTAAATCGCCTCTCTTAAAACTGGGGGGGGGGTGTTATGTCCCTACTGGTTTCCTTATGTTGTGTTTACATATATATATATATATATATATATATATATGCATAAACGTTTTCACAAGATCGAAACCGGTTTGACCGGAACCTGAATGATTATTGTGTTTTTTCATCTTTTATTCGTTGCTGGTGGCTGTGACGTCACTCAGAGTAGATCTGGGAAACATTTGAAAATCACCAGGAATATGTATTTGTATATTATATGAGTATGTTTGTGATTGTTGGCGAATCTGTAGTTGATAGTGACCACAATATATGGGAACCAGTTGGTGTGGAAACCAACAAGGACATAACATAACAGTTATATCAATCATAACATAACAGTTATACAGTTATATCAATAATAACATAACAGCGGCACAACAACCTCTGTAAATGAGCTCTGTTACAGTAAAAGCTTTGAAAGTGTTACGGTGCCGTTATATAGTTTTCTTATTTATTTATAATAAAACATATTTTATAAACTACTTGTGTTTAGTGCGCAGGAGGAATCGTAATGGGTAAAGTAACTAAAGCTGTCAATATTTACGTTAATCTTGATCGCTCTAAACATGCGAGGTCGGGACAGATTTAGAGCCTTGCTGCCTCTTAACAGATTAATATGTGAACATTAACATGAGCAGGGCCCTAACATGACAACAGTATACGTTTTCAACTCAGACATAACTCAATATAAATTCACCTACCCTGTCTTGATCCTGCTGGTAGCTAGCTTGCCCTGCTAGCTGCTAGCTGGCGTCCATGATGATCAGTCATGTTTCTGTGATAATCATCACGCAGCAGGTCTGTGTGTTTGTAGCTCATCCATTTAGTGTGGGATCGACCTGGTGCTGGTGAGGAGGAGGCCTGGCCATCGGTGTGGTAGTTCCCCTAGCCGAGCAAGCAGCAGCCTGTAACGCTATCATTTGGCCCGTTTCCATGTAGGTACATAGTCACCAATATGGCCATAACCTCTACAGTGTTCAATTACCTATTTTTAAGGGGAATAAAGTTTCATTTCACGTGATGATCATCACAGAAGCCTGGCTGAACACATGGTAGCTAGCAGCTAACAGCTAGCAGTTAACAGGGCAAGCTAGCTACCGCTGGATAGAAACAGAGTAGTTGAATTTAAAAAAAATGTCTGAGTTGAAAACATATATTGTTGTCACGTAAGGGCCCTTTTCATTTTGCACAGCCATTTTAATTGCATTTTGTGTCTGTTAAGAGGAACAAAGGCTTTAAAACTTGTCCCTTTAACTGCCAGTTTAGCTCAGTGGAAGCATGTTCACGTAGCTGCAGCTACTCCGTGTTGCCTGCACCCATTCAGAAGTACGTATACATTCATAGCGATGAAGGTTAATGTAAACATTGATTGGAAGTATCCTTTAAGATCTTATCTGAAGAGTTCTGTCACTCAAACATCTCTAAGCTAACTTTTACAGCCAACTTCATAAAAGTGGGGTTTTATTTGGGTTCGGGTCCATAAATACAGTTAATGGATGAAATTACAGAGAATGACAACTAAAGGCTCAGTTA